>NW_007251308.1:271426-393274 GCF_000164805.1 Carlito syrichta | reverse complement strand
GTGAGACACTGTTGGGGTGGGGGATGGATGGGGGGTGGGAGGGAGCATATAACATTGCTAAGAGTACCTTATCTTAAACCAGGGGAAGTGAGGACCAGTGTGAAGCTCAAACTTCACTTGCAGAGACTACTTATGTACCTAATCCTGACTTGTACCACACATCTAAAATAAAATAAAATGAAAACTAGGCAGTAAAAGGAAAAAAAACAGGGTGATATTTAGGGTATTGGGAAATGATAGCAGAAGAATCTGGGTAAGTAATTGAAAGGCAAACAGCAGTAGAAGGAAGGAACTCTTGGAAAATAAATTATAATTCATGATTAGATGTAATAAATTAGTTATCACAAAGAAAGAAAGAAAAAAAGTCATCAAGTTCAAGTTTCCAGTGGCACACATGCATGCATGGCCAAAAAGCAACAGCCCTCTCCCAGTCAATACCAGTCTCCTCTGGACCCCTTTATTGTTTGAATTAACTCAATCCCTTATCTATATTCTACAAGGGGAAACCAAAAAAAATTGGAATTATTTTTTGGAACGTGGGCTCTTTGTAATACAGGCTTCCCCCACTAGATAAGTCAGTATCAGTGTACCAGCTAGCATTGTTATGAGAGACTGTGTTCGGCTTCAGTGATTTTTTTTTTTCTTTTAGAGTCTTTCACTGCATTTGCCCATTTCATAATGAGTGATTTATGAGCACACCTGCCCACACCACGCTGGTGTTCAGCAATTTTTGACCAAAAATAGCATGATGCCTATGTCCCACCTTTCCTATCCACCCCATCTGGCCCTGAGAGATCTTTTTTGTTGTTATTGTTTCCTTTGATGAAAAGAAAAAAAAACATTTCAAAGGGAAACATTTCGCTGATGTAGAAGAGATGAAACAAAAAAATGGCAGAAGCACTAAAAGGCATCAAAGTTGATGAGTTCAAAAACATTTTGAATAGTGAAGAAAAGTGTCTCAATCGGTGTATTGCATCAAAGGGAGAGTACTTTGAAGGTGACTGAAGCTTAAACATGTAAGAATAAATGCACAATTTTTTTAATACATAAATTTCAAGCTTTTTGAGGGGCCCCCTTTATAAGTGCCTGTGCAAGACAAAACTAAGTTCCCTACTAAGACATCTTTACTACACATTTTGAGAGACAGAATTAAGAGCAGCAGACAATAAAAAGAGATTTTTAGATAGCTGAGATAGTACAGATATAAATTGTGGTTATTAAACATACTGTAGTTAATATGTGCAAATATAAAGAAAAAGGTGGATAATTTTGATAGAGAATAAAACCTTTAAAAAAATTGAAATAGAATTATGAAACTAAAAAGTATATTAACTAAAATTGTGTACCAATTTGATGAGTTTAACAGTAAATAAGATGCTTATAAAGAGAGAATTATTAAACAGGAATATAAAGCAATTGAAAACATTAAGATTAAACCATAGCAAAAAAAGAAAAATGAGAAGACAAAGATAATTATGGGAGGCAAATGATAAATAATGAAAAGATCTAGCAGACACGCAATTAGAAACTCCAATAGGTGAGTCGATAACTTATGAGGTAGAAGCAGTATTTGAAGAGACAGAGGTCAAGAATCATCCAGTATATCATGAATAAAATAACACCCAGAAACATCGAAGTAAAACTTTTGAAATTGCCGTACTCGGAGGCTCAGCCTGTTATCCCGCGCCTTTGGGAGGCTGAGGTGAGTGGATTGCCTGAGCCCGCGGGTTCGAGACCCGCCTGAGCAGGCGAGACCTCATCTCTACAATAAAATCAAAAAATTAGCTGGGCGTGGTAGCGCGCGCCTGTAATTCCGGCTACTTGGAAGGCTGAGGCGAAAGGATCGCCGGAGCCCAGTAGGTCGAGGCTGCGGTGGCCAGGAGCCAGTCTGTCGTCCAGTCTGGGCGACAGAGTGAGACTCCAACTCAAAAACAAACAAAGAAATAACTTTTGAAATTAAAGATAAACAAAAAAAAGTTAAGGGGGAATCAATAAAAAAATATTTTTAAAAGAATATGATTAATAGGTAATTCACTAACATAAGTGATAAAAATAAGAAAAAAAATGCAAGATGAAATAAATACACTTTCTCAAAAAATTAGAAAAATTAACTCTGAAGATTCCAAATAAAAGGAGTTCTTAGAGCAACAGGATAATAATCTTAAATATATGCATAGAAATGCAAAGAATGAAGCAAAATAGAAATAATAAATACATGGCCAAATATGCATGCATGCATACGACAGTATAAAAATAATTAAATTGTTTTAGGTTTTAAAATATATGTGCAAATACAATGAATGCAAACCTTAACAAAAAGACAGCAAAAAGAAATAGTAAATAAAGATAAATACCTTAGATTTTCATGTAGAATTGGAGTTTGCAGAAATAAATACATTTTTTTCAGAAGTTTTGGAAGTATTTAGACTCCATTAAACCAAATATTTTATAATTGTTAAGTAGTCTTCTTAAAAAAGGATAATACAATTAAAAGATAGCAGAGAAAAAATTGTGAAAGAATTTTTAAAATATATAAGACAAATGATAGAACACATATATGCATACTCACACCCACAAAGAGTGTGTTGTAGTCTGTTACTTTGGTTATTCTCAATGAACCATTTTTCCTGGTGTTCATACTCCTGTGTAATCATCTGCCATTGAATATGGTCCAGGCTTGTGATTTGCTTGAAATTATTGCAAAGGAAGATGAGAAAGAAAGCAGAAAGGATTATAAAACAAATGGAACTACAGCAAAGCAAGATGGTAGAATGAATTGCATTCACTAATAGTAATGTTAAATACAAATGAACTAAGTGCATAAATAAAGAGACAAAAAAATTTACCAGATTAAAATAAAGCTCATTACATGATGCTTCCTAGAAATGCATCATACTTATTGAAATATACAAAAAGGTTAAAATATGTACTGCAAAAATATACTTTTCAAGTACTAACAAAAGAAAACAATTGTTGGTAGTATAATCTCAGGCAAAATAAACATTAAGGCAAGAATAACACTAGAAATTCGACATCTTGAATTGGTTAAATACTTACACACCTTCCAAATCCAGGGAGATATAACAGCTTAAATTTCAATGTACCAAGCAATACATTTCCAAATATATGAAAGAACTGTACAAAGTAAGCTGAGAAATCAAGAGACATGTTTGGAGATTTTTAACCCACTTTTTCTAATATCAGAACAAGCAGACAAATATTGATAATGGCATAGAAAATATTAATAATAAGATTAAAAATAAATAACTGGCATAAAAGTTACATCGTTTTTAACAAATTCAGAGTGTACGCACATATATTCAGCATATATACATATATTTTAATTTGGCAACAGAAACATATTTTATTCCATAAAGGAATTCTCAACAAATTTTTTAAAAGATCTAATCAAACATAGAATTAGTCTCTAAGTTTATAATAATCACTAAAATTATTGTTTATGTGCAAGTGTGTAACTCATAAATCTAGAATGACTCACAGAAAAACCCACAAAATATTTAAACAAATGTTAAAACTAAAAAAAAAAAGAAAACAGAAAATACATTTCAAACCTAATGAAATTCAACTCTAATGTATGTGGCAGTTGGTTACTTTGGTGATTCCAAAAGAACCACTCCCACTTTTATTAAGGCCCTAGTTAAATCCCTTCTCACTGATTTTGAAAAGGTCTGTTACTGAGTTTAAGAAATAAATGAGGCAAAAGTGATTTGTTAGTTGCTCTGTGCTTTTGGAAATCTGATCTGCTATGCAAGAAGACTGAACATACTACAGGAGTTACTACTTGGAAAAACTATGTGGAAGGACCAGGTGGCAAAACCATGTGGAATAGGAGGTGCCCTAAGATTACTTAGAAATTGATAGTGAGAGAGGACTATCCCAGTGTTCCAGCTGAGCCCCGTCTTCCTGCCATGGTGCTGGAAATATGACTGAGCCCTTTTGGATGTCTAACCTGTTGATATGTTGGATGACTTGCTTCATCAAACTGAACAGTAAATTCATCTAACTGAATTTATATACTCATATTTGTTAAACATTAGTAAATTTGGGGAAGATTTGTTATGCAGAAAAGATAGAATATATACATTCAACAAATAATCAACAGAGAAAATAAAAATGCCAAAAGTTGCTTCTCTAAAGAAATAACAAAATTGATAATCTTCATAGTATTGATGAAGATTAAAAGAGAAGACACAAATTACAAATATATAAGGAATACATAAGAGAACCACCATAATACATTCTACATTTGATTTGTATAATTCTCTGTATTTTTGTTCAATCAAATAACAAACTAAAAATCAGCTAATCAATTTTAGTTCAAATGATATCTGTGATCTGTATAATTGATATTAAATAATAGGCAGATATTTTCTTAGTATGATGGTTGAAATTTCACTAAGACTTTATTTTCTCATATTGTAGTTAGGAAACTTCCAAGAGCTGCATCTTTGATAGATGTCTTGCTCTTTTTGTCTCTGGAATCTCTTCTAATGTAAGCCATTGATTTCTTTGTGAATTAATTACTGCTGAACAAATGTCCAAGTAAACTGTTTATACCTCAGACAGGTGACGAGATATTGAAGTTTGTTTTTCTCCTTGCATCTTTTCTGTGCATCATTGTCTAAAAATAGTTAATTCTATGAGAAAAGCAAGTATCTTTCATTATGTCACATGTTCATATTGATCTCAAAATTTACAAAACAAAAGCACATTGGCTATATAAACCACATTGGGGAGGAAATAGAAGTGGCCTTATCTTTCTACTGTTTTCATTCACATACATTTTTTCTTTCCTTCACATAGCTACATTTCTTAATATGGTTTATATAACAAGGAACTCTGTTAGGGAACCCTCACTGTCTATGAAACTAAACTGCCATTGACATCATCATTTTAAACTCAGTTTTGCTTACAACCTGACATATTACTATACTTTTTTTCGAAAACAAATCAATAGGACTGTTTCTTCCACACCTTCATACTCAATTTCCAAAGGATGATCCTGCAGAGGAAAAAAAACCATAGTTTTGAAGAGTTTTAGAGAATAATAATAATGATTGGTTTGTAAAATACTTCATGCATCTAGAGAAAACAATTTAAAATAACACTAATAATAAGTGATTTCTTCTAAAAAATTTAAACAGTCTTCATGCTGATGATTTCACCTCTCCAATTGTCTTTTAAAAATTGTTTTTCTGCAGTATTTTGGACAACATTGCAGAGCAAATTCCAGACATATTACCTTTTCATGATCTATAGTCTTAAAATAAGCTTGCATTTAGATAAATGCTAGCTAATTCACAAAAGATACCTTTGAAATAAGGTTCAACAGTATTCTCAATTTTTTTATTTCAAAAATGTAGCCAGACAGTCTTGTTTCACCTGTCGATGCTTAATTTAAAATGCATGCGTTAGTGCCAATTTACATTTGCTTACACCTTATAGTGTGTTAAACTTATACATTATCTCATTTAGCTTGTAGAGCTTTGTGAAGGTCAAGCTGTTGTACCTCTGATTCCTCGCTTATCTATTTCTCTCTCTATATATATATCTTTCTCTCTATCATCTATCTATCTGTCGATCATTTATCTATCTAATCTATCACCTTCACAATCTTTTTACTGTTGTAGATAATTTATTAGAAAACTGAAGGTTAATGAACTTTCCTAAGGTAAATATCTACTACTAGGTGACCAAAAACAAAAAACAAAAAAAACCCAACTGTCCTTACTTGAGGTTTACTAGGTATCTTACATTAAAAAAACAACAACAACAAAAAAACAAAATCAAGTCAAAACTTCTTATGCCATGTAAAGCACTTTATAGGGGCTTCTTTCCTTTAGTTTCTGCTGAATCAAGTCTAATCCAACCGATTGACATTCTTCTCCCAGACATTTAAAAAGGTTAGACTTTTCTGTGTGTACAATTTATTTCACATAAAAATACCATGAGGTCTTATTTTAAAAATTCTATGAAGTATATGTTTTATTGGAACCATTTTGATCAATGAGGATATTCAGGCAACATATAAATCAAGTATTCTCTCAAAGTTCACACAAGTAGCAAGCAATGTAACCAATGCATCTTGAACCCACAGTTTGGGACCATAGCCTTCTACGAAGGTTGTTGCAATCATACTTGGAAACCAAGTGTTACTATCAGTTTTTAAATATATTTATGTGCTTTACTAATTAATAAAATGAAAGGTAATTTTATTGTTTCTGATACCCCGAAAGCTTTTAAACTGGGATTTTCTCAATTCAAAATGATGAGAAATGCATTTTTAATGTGGATGTTTGCAAAATTAAAAGGGGTCTCCTTATTGGGAAAAGCTGGGAACCACTGTCTTAGAACATAAACATGAAAAATCAATTAAATCAATTTTTCATGAACAGCCTTTCAGAACTCTGCTTCTGAAGTCCCCGTACAGTGTGTTTATTACACTAAGGACCAGTGTTACGTCTGTGGATGATTGAAGAGCTGACTGATGTTACAAGTACTAATTAATACCTCATCCTGTGAGGTAGAGTTTTGGTAAAATCATCATTCTGAAGCTAATTTTACAGAATTGCTTGTCCCACGTCAACAGATGCTGCACCATTGCCAATACGAAGGGTTATATTGTATAATATAAAGGATTATTCAAGACACATTAACCTCTGCATAAGTCAGTTAGCAGTTTCTACCAAAGATGCCTTCATTCACTGTACATTTCTGTAGTATAAAGATGGAGTTTGGCTTAGGCACTTATTTGAATATATGGGTTTTTTTTTTTTGAGTTGGAGTCTCACTCTGTCGCCCAGACTGGAGTGCAGTGACCGCTCCCGGCCACCGCAGCCTCGACCTGCTGGGCTCCGGCGATCCTTCCGCCTCAGCCTTTCCAGTAGCCGGAATCACAGGCACATGCTACCACGCCCGGCTGATTTTTTGATTTATTGTAGAGATGAGGTCTCACTGCCCAGGTGGGTCTCGAACCCGCGGGCTCAAGCAATCCACTCACCTCAGCCTCCCAAAGGCACGGGATTACAGGCTGAGCCACCGATCCCGGCTGAGTATATTGTTAATTTGCTTGTTTTTACTTTAGTCTTTATATAGCTGTACTAACTTTATGAGGATAGCGACCCTGGCTATTTCTCATTGACAGTATATCACCAATACCTAGTATGATAGCTGTTAATAGTCAATACAGAATGAATGAATGAATGAATGAATGAATGAATGAATGAATGAATGGAGTCAGATAAATGCAGGTATGCCACAACATAGACCTGACCTTGACCAAGTTATTTAACTGCTTTAAATCTAAATTTCCTAATTAAGTGAAATATTGACTTTATTTCAAGTATTACATGAGATAATGTATATAAAATTTGTAGCAAACACTCAGTAAGTGATAATCACCTCCAAATTTTAAATTTTATACCTAGAAATTGCACTGAAGGATCTGGGGAGACTATGATAAAAAATGAGGTTTCATGAAAGATACTAAAGTTCCCACCAAGAAGGAAAACTGAGGACGAGGCCTGAGAACATGCCACAAAGATTAATGTAATGTATATATGTTGATGAGATAAATTATAAAACTTAAAAGTAAAAAGCCCTTTCTGAGAGTGTCTAGTATATTCAGGATTGTGGTTTCAATATTACAAAGCCAAAGGATGAACACAGAAACTAGGGAAATGGTGGTGTTTAAAATTTCAAAAGCATCATAGAATAGGAAAAGTCCTATTTTTTTATTTATTGATGTGAATTTATTTATTGATGTAAATAAAAAACTTTAATATAAATATGTACAATGTAGAAGGAGAAATTGTATTCTTTCTATACATGGAATATTGTATACTGTATTCATGTTTTCTTGGTGTGCTGTGCTAAAACACCAAGTGTAAAAGACAAACATATTCCATATTTCCATATTTTAGATATTGTCGTAAAAATTATGATTTGGGGGCTTACCCCATGCACTTGAAGTTATGTGCCCATTTTCACCTTTTTATTGTGAAACAAATAATACACAGACAAAAGTTTATGAAATATAATTATGCAGCCCAAATTATTATAAAGAGAGCATCTGTACAAACAGTACTTAAGTCAATTAATGGTTTATTTCTAGCATTTCAGGAACTCACTATATGATGACCACTATGTGATGACAACCCTCTCCATTCTCATCCATTCTATTCTGATTTGTACAGTAACCAGCTCCTTGCCTTTTTCTATTGTTTTATCATAAAAAGTGCTTTTCTAAACATGCACTTATTTTGAAATTTGTATAAATAGAAATATCTGACATATGTACAATATTATTTTAGTGTCTTCTTTTACTGAGAGAAAAGAAGGAAAATTAGATCACTTTCCACTTTATAATAATCAAGGACATCATTACAATAATAAAAATTTAACTCTAGCAATGGGGAGACAGAGAGGAGAGAGAGAGAGACGCAATGGGAGCTGTTTACACAATGCTGAGAACATGGATCCACCAATGAGAGCAGATGAGAATATATATGCTCTTCTCAGAGTTTGGGCCCCTCTGAGTCACTGTTGCTGCTGCTGCCAGTGCTGTAATGAGACTGCCTGAAAAATAAAGTAATGGAGCAAAAAATAGGCATGGCAGGAAGAGAGAGTTTCCTCTCTCTTTCTGAGCATTCTGAGTGCCCTTTCTTATTTCATTAGTCAGAGCTAAAGGGTTTCTCCTGGAGCTCTCTCAGCTAGGAATGCTAGAAGAAAAGGGGAAAAATGGCAAGTCACCATGAGATCTATGGTACTTCAGAGCTTGTTCTTTTTCCTCAACCTACCCGTTATGATTCACTTTTCAGAATCCTCAAAAACTACCGTATATATTTTATAGAGGAATCTGCAAAGTCTGCTTTATATTTTTTGTTGGCGATAAGTAGATGCTAATATCTCTGTGAATGTTTCTTTTTCTTGTTTTGATTTTAAACCTGACTCCTCAGAGGTGAAATTGGTATCCACATAGCTTATTTTTCAACCAAAGGTTGGACAGGAGTTGTGTTCAAATACTACAAGCCAGTAAGACTTCCTCTATCTGCTGATGAATCTGTGTGTGGGCCAAAAAGCACATTCAAACTTCAGGCCTTTAAAAAAATTAAGAGCACACATGTACAGGTTTTATATAGGCATATTGTATAACGCTGGGATTTGGGCTGCTGGTGAAGCCATCTTCCAAACAGTGAACATAGTATCTAATAGTTTTTCAATACTCTTTCCCAATAACTCATCCACTTTTAAAGTTCCCATTGTTTATTATTTCCATCTTTATATCTGTGTTTACCAATTGTCTAACTCCTATTTATGAGTAAGAGCATGTGACATTGAAATTTCTGAGGTATTTCACTGAGGATTATGGTCTTCTAGCTCTACTCATTTTTTTCAGCGAAAAATATGATTTCCTTCTTTTTTTAATGTTGTGTAATATTCCATGGTGCATACATACAAAGTTTTCTTTATTTAATCAACTGTCGATGAACACTTTGGTTGATTCCATGATTTTGTTATTGTGAAGAGTGATGTAATAACGTACAAGTGCAGGTGTCTTTTTTATATAATGATTTATTTTCCTTTGGGTAGATACACAGAAGTAGAATTGCTGGTCTAATGATAACTCTATTTTTAGTTATTTGAGAAGTCTGTATACTGTTTTCCACAGAGGTTGAACTAATTTGCATTCCCATCAGCAGTGTATAAGCATTCCCTTTTCTCTGCATCCTCAACAACATCTGTTATTTTTTGGCTTATTAATAATAGCCATTCTCACTGGTGTAGGATGGTATCTCATAGTGGTTTTAATTTGCATTTCTCTGATGATTAGTAATGCTGCGCACTTTTTTCATGTTTGTTGATTGTGTGTACGTCTTCTTTTGAGAAATGTATATTCATATTCTCTACCCATTTTTAAATGGACTTATTTGGATTTTTTCTTGCTAATTTTTTAAGTTCCTTATAGATTCTAAATATTAGTTCTTTATCAGATGCATAGTTTGCAAATATTTTCTCTGATTCTGTAGATTGTTTCCTGTGTTGATGTGTCTTTTCCTGTGCAAAAGTTTTTTAGTTTAATTAAATGCCATTTGTCTGTTTTTGGTTTTGTGGCATTTACTTTTGAGGTCTTAGTCAGAAACTCTTTGCCTAGACCAATGTCTAGAAGAGTTTTTCCTAGAGTTTTATTCTTGGATTTTTATAGTTTCAGGTTTCATATTTAAGTATTTAATCTGTCTTAAGTTAACTTTTGTATATGGTAAGAGATAGGGGTCCAGGTTCATTCTTCTGCATATAGTGATCCAGTTTTTTCAACACCATTTATAGAATAGAGTGTCTTTTCCCTATTGTTTATTTTTGTTGACATTATTAAAGACCACTTGGTTGTGGATATGTGGCTTTACTTTTAGGTTTTCAATTCTGTTCCTGTAGTCTATGTGCTTATTTTTGTACCAATACCATGTTATTTTGGTTAATATAGACTTTTGCTATAATTTGAACTCAGGTAATGTGATGATTCTAGCTTTCTTCTTTTTGCTTAGGATTGCTTTGTTTCTTTGGGTTCTTTTTTGATTTTATATGAATTTTAGTACTGTTTTTTTCTAGTTACGTGAAAATTACATTGGTAATTTGATAGAAATATCATTGATTTTATAAATTGCTTTGGACACTTTAATAATATAGGTTATTCCATCTATGAGCCTGAGATGTTTTTTCATTTGTTTGTGTCATCTATTATTTCTTTAGCAATGTCTTGTATTTCTCCTTCTGAAGATCTCGATTTTTCACTTCCTTGGTTAAATGCATTCTTAGACTTTGTTGTGTGTGTGTTTGTTGTGAATGAGATTGAGTTCTTGATTTGATTATCACCTTGAACATTATTGCATGGGAGTGCTTCAGATTTTTGTACATTGAATTTGTATTCTGGAACTTTACTGAAGTTGTTTATCAAGCAATAAGTCTTTTGGATGAATCTTTAGCATATTCTAATAATAAGACCATGTCATTTGTGAACAGTCATAATTTGACTTCCTTTATTCTACTTTGGATGCCTTTTATTTCTTTCCTCTGCCAGATTCTTCTGGCAAGATCTTCTGATACTATGTTAAATAAAAGAGGTGAGAGTGGGCATCATTGTCTTATTCCGTTCTTAGAGGTTATACTTTCAAGTTTTCCCCATTCAGTGTGATGTTGACTATGGGTTTGTCATTTTGGGCTCTTATTATTTTGAATTATGTCCCTTTGATACCTAATTTGTTAAGGGTTTTTATTATTATGGGATATTGGATTTTATCACATGGTTATTATGCATCTATTGAGATGATTTTTGTTTGTTTATTCTGTTTATGTAGTGAATCACAATTATTGATTTGTGTATCATTAACCATCCTTGCATTCTTGGGATAAAACCCACTTGATCATGATGAATTATCTTTTTGATGTGCTGCTGGATTTGGTTTACTAGTATTTTGTTGAAGATTTTTCTATCTATGTTCATCAAGGATATTGACCTGTGGTTTGCTGTTGTTGTATCCTTGCCAGATTTTGGTATCGGGTTGATATTGATTTTAAAGAATGAGTTAGAGAGTAATTTTTGCTCCTTGATTTTTTTGAATAGTTTCAGTAATGTTTCTTGGATAATTTAGCTAGTGGTCTAAGAATTGTGTTTATCTTTTCAGAGAATGAATTTTTCAATTCATTGATTATTTGTATGACATTTTTCGTCTCAATGTCATTTAGTCCTGCACTCACCATTGTTATTTTAATTCTTCTACTAGCTTTGGGTTTGGTTTGTTCTGGTTTTACTACTTCCTTGAGATGCAATGTTATGTTGCTGATTTGATATTTTTCTATCTTTTTGATGTGGGCATTTAGCACTATAAACTTTTCTCTTAATAATTATTTCATCATATCCCAGAGGTTTTAGTATGCTATGTCTCCATTTTTATTTGTTTCCATTTCTTTTTAAATTTCTGTTCAGGACATTTTTAAGTTTGCCTCTCATTCCAATTTGAACTGGGATCACTGGCATCTCTTTAGGGCATTGCAGACTCCTTCCAGAGATGTGCTGGTAGTTGGCACATGCACAAGTTACTGTAGCACATGCACAACATCTGATTGATTTGGAATATATGTGACTGACTCACCTCCCTGTTATTTTTTGTTAGTTCATTGGTCTCAGGCAAGCAGGCCCATAATCTCAGGATAAAATCTGCTGGCCCTTCTTGCCACCTTGTCATGGATGTTGCTATTTCACATGACATAATCTAAATTAGATGTGTCTCTTTGTTGGCAAAGCTTATTTTCATAATCTGCCCCACCCTAGTTGAAATGCTATATAAACTGAGTTGAGGGACATGGCAGAATCTCTTGGCAAAAGTGCTATAGACTGTGTTTCTCTTACCTGAAATTTAGTGCTTTTCATGAATATTATCTTCCCATTTGATTGTATATATTTGATTGATTTCAGAGAGTTAAATAGCTTTTCCACCTTTGCAACTGTCACTCTCATTCAATCATGCTGAAAGCTGATTTAATATCTAGTTATAATATTCAAATTTATCAAAATTCCTTGACAAAATGCCTATATGCAAAAATAAATTTTCTTATCATATAAACATTAAACAAATAGAAAATTATACTTGGAAAAATATAATACTGTTTTAATAACATCAATAATCATCAGATATCTAGTATCAATCTAAGAGATCAGAAAGACCTCTATGATAATATGCAGAAGACATTAACTAAGGCACAAATAAATGGAGGTAAACATAACATATTCCTTGTTGGGAGATATAATTTGGTAAAATTAAATTTTATCGAAATTGATTTGTAGGATACACGTAATTCCAGTAGATATTCCAGGAGGTGTGTGTATGCATAGCAAATTTGATAATCTAATACAGTGAGGGAAAATATCTTTTCAATGATTAGTGTTGGTTCAAATAGATATTTAATTAGAAACAAAATAAAACTTACCCCACCTCACATCATACACAGAACTACTACAAAATGCTTATCTACGTGCAAATACAAAATAACATTTTTGCTAAAAAGAAGTGAGAATAATATATTTATGGCCTTGTAATTCACAAACTTTTAAAAACCAGTGCATAAAAAGAACTAATGCAGCAAGTTGGATGGATTTAGAGTCTATCATACTCAGTGATATATCAGAAACAAAAAAGCTGAGTACCACATGTTGTCACTTATAAGCCAACCCTAGACATTTATCATAACGCTATATGAAAGGGGTTGACAGTAGTGGAACGCTGCCATGGGAGGGAGGGGAGTCATAACATCAATAAGGGTAGCTGATCTCAAGCCAGGTGAAGTGGGGTCAAAGGGAAAGCCCAGACTCTACCACTATGATGACCTCTTATCTACCTAACCTTGAACTGTACCCCACATCTTTAAGATAAATACTAATAAATAAATAAAAACTAACCATAGAAGGTCAATACATTAGACTATCTTAAGGTAAGAAATTCTGATTAGCAAATGACACCATTAATGAAGCAAAAAGAAAGTCACATAAACTAGGATAATGTAGTTATGTAAAAATTATGCAGACATCATAACAAGTAATAAGAAAAAATGTGCCGGGCTCGGTGGCTCAGCCTGTAATCCCGCGCCTTTGGGAAGCTGAGGTGAGTGGATTGCCTGAGCCCGCGGGTTCGAGACCTGCCTGGGCAGCGAGACCTCATCTCTACAATAAATCAAAAATTCAGCCGGGTGTGGTAGCACATGCCTGTAATTCCGGCTACTCGGAAGGCTGAGGCAGAAGGATCGCCGGAGCCCAGCAGGCGAGGCTGCGGTGGCCAGGAGCGGCCACTGCACTCCAGTCTGGGCGACAGAGTGAGACTCCAACTCAAAAAATAAAAGAAAAAAAGAAAAAATGCAATCTGAGAAAAAATGATAAAAGATTTGTTAAGTACATCACAAAAATAGATATGTCCATGACCAATAAATACATGAAAATGTATTTTACATACTCCAGGTAAGAGCAAATTTAAAACGATATGAAAACATAGCAACAGAGGTATGTTACATAACAAAACAAGAAAAAAGAAAAGGGAAAGGGAGGGAGAAAGGCCAGGAGGGAGGAAGGAAGGGAGAAATAAAGTGGAGAAACAAAGAAAAAGGAGAAAAAAAAAGTACTGAAGAAAACAAAAAAAATAGTGATAAAGGAAGATCAAGCTGAGAGTAGAAAATTTAGGAGGAGAAAATCAGATCTTGTATAATTTTTTGATAAAAGTATTAATGTTTGCATTCATTCTGAAAAACCTTTTGAAAGTATCTACCAAGTTTAAACATATATTATTATTTACCCAGAATACCTCCTCCTCAGTAACTATACCCAAGGGAAATGCAAATATACGATCACAAAAATATATTACAATAATATTATTACTATGTATAGTAAGCAAAAATGGAAATTACTTGCATCAATAAAAATTGAAAATATAAATACACTTTTTTTCAGAGAATGGTTGACTACATAGTAATGAGGATGAAAAAATTACAAATGCTCATAAAATTATGGATAGATCTCAAAAAACATAATGCAGAAAAGAAGCCAGACTAAGTTCATAGCATATGCTATATTTATATAATTCTCAAAATAGATCAAACTATTATATAGTACTAACATTTGAGACTGATTACTCATGAATTGAAAAGTGACTTTCTTTTATCCACCCTCTAATCCATTGAGGTTTTGTTTCTTGAAATGGGTGTCAGTTACCCAGTGTTATTCAGTTTGTGAAAATTTATTGAGTTTGTAAATTTGTAATCTTTGCAAGTTTCTGCATATTTATATAATTTTAATAAAATGCTCATGTGACTGCATGAAGTTTGTTTTAATTTTTTAATTTTTATTTTAAAGATGTAGGGTACAATTCAGGGTTGGGCATACAAATGGTCACTGTACAGGTAAAATTTGGGCCTCACTTTCGTCCCCGCTTCGCCTGGTTTGAGATCAGGTACCTTTATTAATGAAGTATGCTCCCCTCCTGGAAATTTCCCACTACTGCCAATCCCTTTCTTGTAGTATTCTGATAATTATTCAGGGCCCACTGAGTGACAACATGTGATACTCAGTTCTTTGTTTCTGCGATAGATCACTGTGTATTGTAGACTCTAAATCCATCCACATTGCTGTGAAGTTCATAATTTTGTCCTTCTTTCTGGCAGCTGTGTATCTGACAAAGGTCTAACATCCAGAATCTACAAGGAACTCAAATATGTCAATAAGAAAAAAACCAAATAGCCCTATTAAAAAGCGGACAAAAGCTGGACTTGGTGGCTTAGCCTGTAATCCCGCGCCTTTGACAGGCTGAGGTGAGTGGATTGCCTGAGCCTGCGGGTTCGAGACCCGCCTGGGCAACTTGGTGAGACCTCATCTCTATAATAAAACGAAAAATTAGCCGGGCGTGGTAGCGCGCGCCTGTAGTTCCAGCTACTTGGAAGGCTGAGGTGGAAGGATCACCGGAGCCCAGCAGGTCAAGGCTGCAGTGGCCGGGAGCAGCCACTGCACTCCAGTCTGGGCGATAGAGTGAGACTCCAACACACACACACACAAAAAAAGCGGGCAAAATATATGAATACATGCTTCTCAAAAGAAGACATACAAGCAGCCAACGGATACATGAAAAGATTTTCAGCCTCACTAATCATCAAAGAAATGCAAATTAAAATCACCCTGGGATACCACCTAACTCCAGTCAGGATGGTCATCATCAATAACTTAAAAAGCAACAGATGCTGGAGAGGATGCGGGGAAAAGGGAACATTTCTTCTCTATTGGTGGGAGTGTAACTAGTACAACCTCTGTGGAAAACAGTGTGATGATTCCTAAAAGGTCTAAAAATCAACCTTACATATGACCCGGTAATCTCCCTTCTGGGAATATACCTGTAGGAACTCAAATCACTCTATTAAAAAGATACTTGCACACACATGTTTATTGCAACATTACTCACAATAGCAAAACATGGAACCAACTGTGTTGCCCATTGAAAGTGGACTATTTTAATATTTAAAATGCAATTTACAGACCTGTTGTAAAGGTCTTTCCCTTGTCTGGTTAGGTGAAGCCAAGGTATTTCAATTTTTTTTGTGCCTGTAGTGAGTGAAATTGTGCTTCTTACTTAGCACTTTGTTTGCTTGTTACTGGTGTCTAGAAATGCATCTGTCTTTTGCACATTGATTTTGTGTACTGAGACTTTGGCGAAGTCTATTATCAGTGTGAGGAAGTTTTCAAGATTTGGAATCATTTCGTATACAAAGAAGAATAGTTTGACTTCCTCTTTACCTATGTGGATACCCCTGATTTCCTTCTTTTGCCTGATTCCTCTGGCTAGGACTCCCAACACTATGTTGAACAGTAGGGGTGAGAGTGGGAATCCATTCTCAGGGGGAATGCTTTCAATTTCTATCCATTGAGCACTATGTTGGCTATGGGTTTATCATAAATGACCCTTACTGTTTTGAGGAAAGTTCCTTTTATGTCTAAGTGCTCAAGAGTTTTTATCAAGAAGGAATGCTGGATCTTGTTGGATGCTTTTTCTACATCTAATGATATAATCATGTAGTTCTTGGTTTTACATCTCTTGATATGCTGCAGTACGTTTATAGTCTTGTGAATGTTAATGCATCTGAGAATTAAGCCCACTTTGTCGTGGTGGATGATCCTAAAAATGTGTTGTTGGATGTGATTTGCTAGAATCTTGTTTAGGATTTTTTCATCTATGCTTATCAAGGAGATTGGCCTATAATTATCTTTCCTTGTTGGGTCTTTACTGCGTTTGGGTATCAGTATAATATAGTAATCTCTGATTATCTTTTAAATTTCTTCAGGGTCAGTTATGACTTCACCTTGTGCATCTCTAATTGTGGTTATCTGGGCTCTCTCATTTTTTTTTTTTTTTTTTTTAGTCGATCTATCCAGGAGACTGTCAATTTTATGTATCCTTTCAAAGAACCAGCTTATGGTTTTGTTAATCCTTTCTATGATATTTTTGCCTTCTATGTCTTGCAACTCTAATTTTATCTTGGTGGTCTGGATTCTTCTGCTGAGGTTAGGATTTAGGTGATCTTGCCTTTCAAGTTCCTTTAGGTGTGATGTTAGGCTGTCTACTTGTGTTCTCGACACAAACAAACAGAAAAATGTTCCATAATGTCAAGATGTCCATACTACCCAAGGTAATCTACAGATTCAATACAATACTCAATAAATTACCAACATCATTTTTCTCACACCAGGAAACAACAATATAAAAATTCAAGTGGAAACAAGGAAGCATGAATAGCCAAAACAATCCTCAGCAAAAGGAACACAGTGAGAGGTATCACACTTCCAGACTCTGAACTTTACACAAGGCTACAGTAACCAAAACAGCCTGTATTAGTACAAGAATAGGCATATAGACCAATGGAACAGAACAGAAATTCCAGAAGTAAAAACTCAAACTTTCAACCAACTCATTTTCAACAAAGCCATCAATAACAACTATGAGGAAAAGAAAAAGGAGACATATTTTGGAGGAAAAAGGGGAAAATAAAACTTTATTATCAAATGGTGCTGGGAAAACTGACTGACCACATGAATGAAACTGGACCTCAACCTATCATTGTATACAAAAATCAACTCTTGATGGATAGAAGTCCTAAATGTAAAACCTCAAACTATAAGAATCCTAGAAGAAAATGCAGGAAACACACTTATCCCCACGAAAGTAGGCAGCCAATTATTGACAAAATCGCTAAAATTGAATGCCATATAAGTTAAGATAGATAAGTGGGATCTCATCAATCTGAAACTTTTGCACTGTAAAAGAAACCATCAAGAGAGTGGGGAGACAATCCACAGAATGGAAAACGATATTTGCTATGTACTAACAAAGTCCTAACATCCAGAATCTACAAGGAACTCAAATTAGCTGATAGGAAAAAAAACAAATAACCTAATTAAAAAATGGGAAAAGGACATGAGTTGACTCTTTTCCAAAGAAGATATATAAACAGTCAACAGGTACTTGAAAAAATGCTCAGCTTCACTAGTCATCAGAGAAATGTAAGTCAAGACCACAATGAGAGACCACCTAACTGTAGTAAGGATGACCATTATTAAGAAATCAAAAAACTACAAATGCTAGAATGGGTGAGGAGAAAAGGGAATGCTTCTACACTTGGTGAGAATGCAAACTAGTTCAACCTCTATGGAAAGCAGTGTGGTAATTCCTAAAAGAACTAAAAATTGATCTTATGTATGATCTAGTCATACTTCTCCTGGGAATATACACAAAGGAACAAATCATGGTACAAAAAAGATACCTGCACATGTGTGTTCATAGCTGCACTGTTCACAATAGCAAAAACGTGGAACCAAACCTACTGTCAATCAAAAGTGGACTGGATAAAGGAAATGTGACACAAATACACGATGGAATATTATGCAATTGGATGGAGTTGGAGGCCATCACATTTAATGATATATCACAGAAACAAAGAACTGAATATTGCATGCTCTCACTCAAAAGTGGATCTGAACCCTAGTCACATTAGCACAAGGGAGGGATTGGCAGTCAACAGCTACTGCCAAGGGGTGGGAGGGGACACACACAACAATACAAAGTGTTCCTGGCCCCAAACCAGGAGAAGGGAGGACCAGTTGGAGGCCCAAATTTCACCTGCAAGAACCTACTTGTGTAGCTAATCCTGACTTGCACTCCACATTTCTGTAATAAAATAAGACACAGGAACAACAGAAAATGCAACTCACAGTGGGTTGAAGATTGCTTCTACCAAAAATGTCATTTTCATTTACTTGTATTGAATATGAGGTAGAAAAATTGATGACTTGATACTAATTAAATTGGTTTTTGTGAATAATGCACACACTCTTCTCAATGTCAAAGTCCTTAATTCTATGTTTAAAAAGAATAGTGGGTTATTTTTATAAATATTTTTGTTACATAGGTCAAAATATGTTTAAAGGAAAGTTATCAGAAATTCTACATTATATAACCTTACACTGCAACACACTAATTAGTCAGTGGTTTTTGATAATCTTAATGGTAAGTGCAATTTTATACTAAACTAGGTAGAATTGTGTCAGTAAAATGTCAGGTCTAGTCGGGCTATTAAAGAAATAATAATCTGTGAGAGATGAAGTGGAGAGACAGTTATTTCAGCATTATATCACTATTTGAAGTGATAGACATTAAGTTAATTGCAGAAAATATTACTATATTAGCAATTTTATAAAGATAGGCCCTGAACATTAAACCCTAGTTATGTACACACCCATGACTAGATAAATAAATCATTATCTATCTATCTATCTTTATCTATCATTATCTATCATCTAGTCCTATCTTCCTTTATGCCAATCTATCCCCTTTTTCTTTTAGTGTACTATTTTTATTAGTGGTTATATTTTCTAAAATATTACCGATGTTCTTTATTTTTATATGCATGATATTCCTGACTTTAATTAACAGATTTGGTTTGTATAAACATAAGTGAACTAGAGACCTATAACAATAAACATCGATAGTACATAATAAACAAATATTCACCTATGAAGTTTATTAAATCCCAAAAGCAATTTTTTTAAGGATGGTAAAGCTTATTATGCAAATATTTTAAAATATTAAAAAGTAAAATTCTATCTAGTCATTCAGTTATATTATCAGGTGATCTTGCTTGATGAGTTTTTCCTCCTTTTAAAAAATATCTTCACAACTTTTTGTTTTAATGATTTTAATCTATTTATTCACATACATACATATAGATATATACTTACATATATAAAAATACATTACAATAAATTATATAGATCATATTATTTTGGCCTCAAATACATCAGCATGTATTTTCTAATAGCAATATTCCTGATAACAGAGGTATTTTCCTATACTGTGAGATGTGATAAGTAGTATTATTGTATCCAAAATATTTAACAGTGATATTATATCTAACATAGAGCATGTAATAAAACATATCCAATTAATAAAGAAACATATTCTTTTTAATTTTTAATTTTAACGATGTGGGGTACAATCAGGATTAGGTATACAAATGTTTATTTTGCAGGTACCCTTGTTGATAATTAGTGTTTATTGAAGTAGGGTACCACTAATGATTATGAGTTGCCTCTGGTCTTTGTTTTCTCACCTAATAAACTTTCCCCAACTTTTTTACTTCTTCATGAATTATTCATGCTAGTGGCATTTTTCAAAAACATACCAACCCTCTTACATAATGTCACACATCTGAATTTAAGTGCTTTCTAGTGACTAGGTAGAGGTTAAATATTTTAGCAAAAATATTCCCACAAAGGTGAAAAACTAGAAAAATTATATCCTCAGCAGCATTGTTTGATGTTTAAATTTCTCTGAATCACCATAAAAAGATAGATAAACTAAAATATTAAAGTCAAGTATCTATGGGAAATTCCTAAGAAATATTTAAGTAGCAAGTTATCCCCTAATTTAATGGGTGAGGACAGGTCACCAACATCTAAAGAATTTTAAATATCATCATCTATACAGGAAGGAACAAAGGAAAGAAAAAAGGTATCTAATGGTCCTGAGGACAAGATAATTTCAAAACAACCAAGTAATACTCACCTAAAAATACTTGTCCAATTTGGATATAGCAGCTGGAATTGGATGAAGTTGTATACATTCCAATTTGTGCATGAATGCAAGGGTTCAAAATAAAGTGTAAAGACGTAAGAGATATGTAAGAACTTTCAAAACTAACAACTGACTCAGAGGAAAAGACCTGTACTGAAGAAAAATTGTTGAAAAAAGTATCCAAATGAGATAAAACATGGAAAATAGCACTAATAAAAAAATGGAAAATCCATGTAAAATGGTGAATAAAAGCAGTCAGGACCTCTCATAAAATATATGATTACCACTTTTAATAAAATATTAGGAGACAGTATCCTAGTACTATGAAGTTAGAAAATCTATACTTAGCTAACATTCCCTTCTAAAACTTCAGGAGAAAAAATTATATATATTCACATAAACAAAAGAAACAGAAAGGAACAATACCCAAATTTCATACCGATATTTTATAAGATAATAAGAAACAGAATAGAATATATACCCAAAATAAAACGTGGTGCACAAAACAGGTTCAAACTATAACTTCATATTAAAAGTTAAAAATAAAATAATTTAAGAAAACAATGCATGAGGCAAAATATAAGAAACATATGATCATCTCAACATATGCAGAATAAGCATTTAAATTCAGCATCTCTTCGTAATACAGATCCTGAAAAAAAACTAGTTATTAAAGTAATATACTTCATAATAAGAGACATAGATGAGAAGCCCACAACCAACATCATAATGGAGAAAAGCTGCAAGTATCCCCTGTAAGAATTTGAATAAGGAAAACATTACTACTCTTACCACTCCTACTTGACATAGTAGTGGAAAACCAAGCCAGAGCTATCAGGAAAAAACAAGAAATGAAAGGCATCCAAATTGGAATAGAGAAAGTCAAATTGTCTCTGTTTGTTGATGACATGATCACATACCTAAAACACCAAAAATACTCCTCCAAAAGACTTCAATACTTGATAAACAACTTCAGTAAAATTTCAGGATACAAAATCAATGTACGAAAATCAGAAATATTTCTATATAACAATAGTGTTCAACCCGAGACCCAAATCAAGAACTAAATCTCATTTGCAATAGCCACATCCACACACACAAAATAAAATGCTTCGAAGTATGTTTAACCAATGAAGAGAAAGATATCCATAAGGAGAATTACAAAACCTTAATGAGAGGAACTGTGGATGACACAAACAAATTAAAAAAAAAACTCATGCTCATAGATCGGAAGAATCAATATTGTTTTAAAAAACCACACTTTCCAAAGCAATTGATAAATTCCAAAGCAATTAGTATCAATTTACTAAAATCACAGAATTATAAATGTATATGAAACACAAAAAGAGTCCAAATAGCCAAAGAGATCCTAAGGAAAAAGAACAAAGCCGGAGGCATTGCATTACCTGACTTCAAACTATGCTATGAGGCTATAGTAACCAAAAAAGCATTGTACCGGTACAAATATAGAAACAGATCATTGAAACAGAATTGAGAACCCAAAAATAAAGCCCCAAACCTTCAACCAACTGATATTTGGCAAAGTTGACAAAAATAAACAAAGGGAAAGGATACTCTATTCATAAATGTACATCGTGGAATACTGTGCTGCTTCATTTAAAAAAACATATCATGTGCAGCAATATGGATTTAATTGGAGGCCATTATTCTAAGTAAAATAACTCAGAAATAGAAAGTAAAATTGCATGACTCATTTATAAATAGAAGAAAAACATTGAATATACATGGGCAAAGATGACAATAATAGACACTGGAACTCCGAAGGTTGGAGAGGAGTGAGTGTTGAAAATTACCTATTGGGTAATATGTTTACTATTTGGGTAATGGGTACACTTGAGGCCAAAACCTCACCGTTACATAATTCATTCATGCGGCAAACTTGCATATGTATCTGCTGACTCTATGATATTAAAAAATCCCTAACAATTCTGAGGAATTTGGTTTCATAAGTCATTCTAAAGGAGTCTAATGAAAACAAGATTCAGATGATCAAAAAGACTGAAGAAATGTTAAATAAAGACTGCTTGAGAACAATCAACATACTTATTGAAGGACTAATAATAAAAGATGGTTATAAGAGATAGACCATAACATAAAAAATGCCTGTTCCCACAAAATGTATATATATAAAACTTTTAAGAAATAAGGGAAGAATGGAATAAATGTAAAAAAACAAATAGCAAAATATGCTTGCTAAATATCTTACAGTTATTCACTGAGAGAAAGTGTATATATTATATATTAAATAGTAGTAGATACAACATTGTTTTGTATATTGTAGCATACTTACAACAAAAATTCATAAAGGTCAAAAATCGGATGATAGAAAAATATACAACTAATGTAAATTAAAAGAGCAGGGAATAGAATATTAATTTCTAATAAGGTAAAATGTATACCAAAAAGCATTTAATAAAATAATATGTAATAGATTTTATATTCCCAAAACTACAATTCACAATGAAAATGTAAAATTTATGGATACCTATGCATTAAGTAACAAAACAACAAGCAGAAACTACGGAAGTTGCAAAAAGAATAGTCTGACAAAGACAAATGAAAAATCAAAACATGGCTTTCTTAATTCACTACAGATTCGGGGAATAAGTTATTATTATTATTATTATTATTATTATTATTTTCTTCATTTCAATAGCTTTATGGGGTACACATAGTTTTTGGTTCCATGGTCACATTGCATATTGGTGAAGAAATCTGGCTTTAAGTTTACCCACCACTTCCACCTATGCACATTGTACCTGAGAGGTAATTTTTTTGTCTCTCCATCTGTTTCCTCCTCCCCCTTCTGAGTTTCCAATGCCTTTGCATTCTGAGTCTTTCTATGCATTTTCAGATCCTTAGTTTAGCTCCCACTTATAAGTGAGAATATGTGGTGTTTGGTTTCTGTTCTTATGTTAGTTCACTTAGAATGACATCCTCCAATTCCATCCAAGATGCTGCAAAAGACATTATTTCATTCTTTTTGATAATTGAATAATATTCTATAGTGTTTGTGTGTGTGTGTGTGTGTATACCACATTTTCATTTTCGACTGATCAACTGATTTACATTGATTTCGCATCTTTGCAATTATGAATTATGCTGTGATTCACATGTGAGTACAGGTGTCTTTTATATAATAACCCCTTTTCCTTTGGGTAAATATCTAGCAGTGGGATTCCTGGATCAAACAGTAGATATACTTTTAGTTATTTGAGAAATCTGCATACAGATTTTCAAAGAAGTTGTACTAATTGACACTTCTACCAACAGTGTGTAAGCATTCTCTTTTCACCACACTCACCCCAGTATCAATTTTTTTTACGGTAATGGCCATTCTGACTGGTATACGGTGGTATCTAGTTGTGATTTTAATTTGTATTTCTCTGATGATTAGATATTTTGAATATTTTTATATATCTGTTGACTATTTTCATATCTTCCTTTGAGAGATGTCTGTTCACACTGCTTGCCTGCTTTTTAATGGAATTATTTGCCTTTTTCTGACTGACATGTTAGAGTTCTTTGTAGATTCTAGATATTAGTTCTTTGTCAAATGTAAAGTTTATGAATATCTTCTCCCATTCTGTAGGTTGCCTCCTTTGCTTTTTGGTTACTTCCTTTGCTGTGCAGAAGTTTTTTAGTTTAATTAAGTTCCTTTTGTTTATTTTTGTTTTAGTGTAATTTGCTTTTGGAGTTTTAGCCAGAAATTATTTGGCTAGGCTGATGTCGAAGAGTTTTTTTTTTTTTTATGTTTTCTTCTAGGATTTTTGTGGTTTCAGGTCTGACATTTAGGTCTTTAATTCATCTTAAGCTAATTTCCTTAAATTGGGAAAGATAAAGATCAAATTTTATTTTTCTGCATGTATCTATCCAATTTTCCCAGCACCATTTGTTGAATAGATGTCCTTGTGTATGTTTTTATGAGCTCTGTCAAAGATATTGCCAAAGGTATTTAGGCTTATTTTTTGATTCATATGTTTGCTTTTGTACCAGTACTATGCTATTTTGGTTACTACAACTTTGTAGTATAATTTGAAATCAGGTAATGTGATGCCTCCAGCTTTTTTCTTTTTGCTTAGGATTGCTTTGGCTATTCTGGCTCTTTTTAAAAATTCTCTCTGAATCTTAGGATTGTTCTTTCTAATTCTGTGAAAAATAACATTGGTAGTTTGATAGGAATTGTGTTCAATCTATAGAATACTTTGGGTAATATAATCATTTTAGCAACACTGATTCTTTCAATTCATGAGCATGGGTTTTTTCTCCATGTATTTGTGTCCTCTACAGATTTTTTCATCAGTATGTTTTAGTTCTCCTTGTAGAGGTCTTTCTCTCCTTGGTTAAATATTTCCCTACGTATTTTAGCTTTCTGGATGCTATTGTAAATGGAATTGAGTTATTGATTTGAATCTCAGCTTGGTTGCTGTTGATGTATAGCAGTGTACTGATATGTATGTACTGATTTGTATGAAACTTTACTGAATTCATTTATGAAATCCAGCAGTCTTTTGGAGGAGTCTTTGGGATTCTCTAGATACAAGGTCTTATCATTGGCATACATAGTTTGATTTCTTCTTTTCCAATATGGATACCATTTATTGCTTTCTCTTGCCTGATAGCTCTGGTTAGAATGTGTTGAATAGGAGTGGTGAAAGTGGGCATCCTTGCATTGTTCCAGTTCTAAGGGGAAATGCATCTAAGTTTTCTCTGTTTAGGATGGCATTGGCTGTGGGTTTTTCAGATATGACTTTTATGATTTTAAGGAATATTCTTTTTATGCCTATCTTGCTGAGGATTTTTACCATGAAGGGATAATAAATTTTATTAAACTATTTTCTGTGTCTATTGAAATGATCAGATGATTTCTATTTATAATTCTGTTTATATAATGGATCATGTTTATTGACTCATGTATGTTGAACCATCTTTGCATCCTTGGGATAAAGCCCACTTGATCATTGCAGATTCTTTTTCTTTGTGCTGTTGAGTTCAGTTTGTTAATATTTCTTTGAGGATTTTTGTGTCTGTGTTCATTAAAGAAATTGGTTGTAATTTTATTTTTTCATTGTTGTGTCCTTTCCTGGCTTTGATATCAGAGTGATACTGGCTTCATAGAATGAGTTAGTGGAGTTCTCTCTGAAATCTAATGGAATAGCTTCAGTAAAGTTGGTACCAGTCTTCTCTGAAAGTCTGGTAGAATTCAGAGCCAATCAAATCCTGGACTTTTTTCAGTGGGGGAATTTTAATTAGTGTTTCAAACTCACTACTCGTTCCTGGTCTGTTCAGGGTTTCTATTTCTTCCTGATTCAAAGCTGGGGTATTGTATATTTTCAAATATATATCTATTTCCTCTAGATTGTCTAGTTTTTTTTGCATAAAAGTCTTCATAATAATCTTGGATGATCTTTTGAATTTCCATTATATCAGTTGCAATGTCTTCATTTTCATTTCTGAATAAGCCAATTTGAATCTTCTCTTTTTTTTTTTAAGAAAAGAAATCATTTCATTTTCTTAGTTTCATTCTGATTTACTCTTTGGCCTACTACTACTCTTTTTTCCTCCCCCCACCTTTTAACTTTTATTTTGAAATTCTGGGGTACAATTCAGGGTTACGTATACAAATGTTCATTGTGCAGGTACCCTTATTGATGAGGTGTGCCCCCCCTTCCCAGGCTTATATCAACTACTGTCAATCTCAGCTGCCCATCCCTCACCTCCCTCCCACAGTTTCCTCTACTTTCAATCCCTTTCCTAGAGTAATACGGTAGTTGTTCAAGGTCCACTTATGAGTGAGAACATGTGATACTCAGCCCTTTGTTTCTGTGAGAAATCACTCAGTATTATAAGCTCTAATTCCATCCACATTGCTGCAAAGTTCATGATTTTGTTCTTCTTTATGGTTGTGTAATATTCCATTGTTTCTTAATTAATCTAGCTAGTGGTCTACCAATATTGTTTATCTTTTCAAAGATCCAAATTTTTGTTTCATTGATTCTTTTTTTAAAATTTCAATTTCATTGGGTTCTGCTCTGATTTTCATTATTCCTTTTCCTCTGTTAGCCTTGCATCTTGTTTGTGTTTTTCTAGTTCCTTGAGGTGTGATGTTAGCTTGTTGATATGTGATCTTTCAGATTTATTAATTTATACTTTAAGCACTATACATTTTGATAACTCTTTCATTGTTGCCATTTATTTTGAAAATTTTTAAAATTTTCATCTTCGTTTTATTGTTGACCCCAGGTTCATTCAGAAGCACATTGTTTAATTTCTCTGTTTTTGCTTGTTTTTGCAAGTTCTTCTCAGAGTTAATTTCTATTTTAATTTCATTTTTATCTGAGAGAGTTTTGATATTTTAATTTTTTAAATTTACCGAGACTTTATTTGTGGTTTATCATATGATATAGTTTGAAGAATATTCCATGTACTGATGAGAAAAATGTATATTTTATGGTTTGGAGGTGGAATGTTCTGTAGATGCCTGTCAGTTCCATTTACTCTAGGGTCCAGTTTAACTCCAATGTTTGTTAATTTTCTGACTTTAGGATCTGTGTATTGAAGTCAGTGGAGTGTTAAAGTCTTCCAGTGTTATTGTCTATCTTTTCTTTTTTGTGTGTGTGTAGTAGAAATTATTTACTTTATTTTATTTTTAAAGTCAGAGTCTCATTCTGTCACCCAGGCTGGAGTACAGTGGTGTCGGTGACCAGCACTGACCAAGGATGGGTTAGGACCCACACCGGAGAATCTGGATGGCGAGAAGAGACCACTTGGAGGCAGTTCTTCTGGGAACAGTCTGATCAGGACTGAAGCCAAATTTTATTTGGACTCCTTCCAACTTATATACCATTTTCTATACCCTCCAGCAGTGTGATAATCACTTACTGGGGGCGTACAAGTTCCGTGCTTTACAAACTATGCTTCACAAGACCACCACGAGATCTGCAATTTCCAAGCAAACAATTCAAATTCCATGATGCCTGTAGTGCTTACATTAAGGTCACAGGTGCACAATTTCAATACAAATCGTTCAAAGTGTTTTCCATAATGTTCAATGAATCATTCATATTATACTCTTTGTTCTAAACCCTGATTAATACAAAAAATTTTTCTAAGTTAACTCTAGGTTCAATCCAAGTTCACTGACTCCTAATATTTTTAATGATTAATATTATCAGCTTAACACTATACTATAATCTATAAGTTTACTTAAATGACTTAGCTGTTAGTTATACTATTATCCTATTACGATTTAACGTAATGCCTTATAACTCAGTTAAAACTTATTCTTAAACTACCAAACTTTACTATAATTCATATGAGTTTCATATGTCTAAACTTTAATTTTTATATAATATAATGATTGACCTTTAATACTATGCTATATCTTATTAAGCTAATACCTCATCATTAATTCTTTCATAAATCGTATAGTAACTATTACACTTGAATAATGTAACTAAAGGAAACAAAACAGCAAGCATAAATTTACGCAATTATGAGTGTATATATTTTATCCTAACATATCTACTCTAAAAATCAAATAGTAGCTGTCACACTCTTGAACAAGGAAATGCATGGCTGCCATGATGGCGGCCATGGGCTGAAGCAGACAGAGTTTCGGTAATTAACAAAACAAAAGAAAACGTTCTGCCTGGCTAGGGGCAGGGCGACAAAACAATTTAGTTTCTAATTTTAGCCCTAGGGGAAACAGCTTTCAGGAACAAGAGCTGACTACCCAGTCTACCAGGAAATAGAAGTTAAAAAATGTCTTGAAAAAGGAGTACAACTTAGAAAGACAGAGAAAAATCTGCTGTGCACTTTCCATCAGGCATATTGATATTTACTTATAAGTTTTACTGCCATGTATGCACACTGGTCACTAATCACACGCCAATATTATAGGTATAACTGATATCCTATGTCAGAGGTGATCTTCCAGATGGGCCTTTACAGGCCTCAGCCATGTAGCTATAGATGTTGGCTCCCAACACAGTGGCATGCTTACAGCCACCATGGACTTGATCTTCTGGACTCAGGTGATCCTTCTTCCTCATTCTTCCAAGTAGCTGGAATTACAGGCATGCAACACCACACCTGGCTAATTTTTTGATTTACTGTAGAGGCTAAGTCTCACTATGTTGCCCAGGCTGGTCTTGAGCCCCTAGGCTCAGACAATCCTCTCACCTCTGCCTCCCAAAGTGCTTGGATTATAGGCTTGAGCAACTGCACCCAGCTAGAAATTGTTTTTATTTTAAGCTGATGACTCTGGTGTTAGTTGTTATGTCTTATTGAATTGATCCCTTTATTATTATAAAACAACAAACAACTTTGTATTTTTTTTTTTTAAGTCTGTCTTATCTGATATGAAAGTGGATACTCCAGCTCATTTTTGGTTTCCATTTGGATGGAATACTTTTTCCCACAATTTTACCTTGAGTCTATAGGAGTCTTTGTTTAGTATGTGGGTTTCTTGAAGGCATCAGATATTTGGATTGTTATTTTTCAATTAATCCTGCCTGTGTCTTTTTGGTGGGGTATTAAGACCATTTATGTTCTGAGTTAATAAAGATATGTAAGGTATATTCCATTCATCATGCTGGTTGTTATCTGATTGCCTTATTTATGTATTTTTCACTGTTGTGTTGGTGCTCCATAAGGCCTTTTAGCTTTACGATTTCCATCATTTTTCTACTAGTGTATTTTGAATTTTTGCTTCAGTATTTAGAAATCCTTTGAGTATTTCTTGTAGAGGTGGTCTAGTGGTGACAATTCCCTCAGTGTTTGCTTATCTGAGAAAAACTTCATTTATCTTTCATGTATCAAACTTAATTTTGTGGAATGCAAAATCCTTGGCTGACGTTATTCTGTTGGAGGACATTGAATATGGGGCTCAAATTTCTCTGGCTTGTAGGGTTTCTTCTGAGAAGTCTGCTGTTAGTATTAGAAGCTTATCTTTGTAAGTTATTTGATGATTTTATCTCACTGCTTTTAAAATTATTTTCTTCACATTAACTTTGTGTAACAATGATTACTTGTGTTGGGAACTACAGTTTTGCAATGACTCTTCTAAAGATTCTTTGGGTTTCTTGTATCTGGATGTTTAAATCTCTGTCAAGGCCAAGAAAGTTTAACTCTATTATTCCCACAAATTTGACTTTCTAAATCTGTTATTCTCTTTTTCCACAGGAACACCTATGATTCTCAGGATTGGACATTTTGCATAACTCCATTCTTGGAGATTTGGTTCCCTTTTCTTTATTCTTTTTTTTTAAATTTTTATTTTAAAGATGTAAGGTACAATTCAGGGTTAGGTATACAAATGTTCATTGTGCAGGTACCCTTGTTGAAGAGGTGTGCCCCTCCTCCCCTGGCAGTTTCCCTCTACTGCCAATCCCTTTCTTATAGTATTGTGATAATTGTTCAAGGTCCACTTATGAGTGAGAAGACATGGTACTCTGTTCTTCATTTTTATGATAGGTCACTGAGTATGATAGACTCTAAATCCATCCAAGTTGCTGTGAAGTCCATATGCTTGTCCTTCTTAATGGCTGCATAATGTTCCATCGTGTATATGTACCACATTTTTTTATCCAGTCCAGTTTCAATGGGAAGCATGGTTGGTTCCAAGTTTTTGCTGTTGTGCATAGGACTGCAACAAACATACATGTGCAGGTATCTTTTTTGTAGAATGATTTGAGTTCCTCTGGGTATATTCCCAATAGGGGGATTGCTGGGTCATATGGAAGGTCAATTTCTAGTTCTTTCAGAGATCACCATACTGTCTTCCCTAGAGGTTACACTAATTTGCATTCCCACCAGCAGTGTAGAAGCCATCCTTTTAATCTGCATCCTCACTGCATCTGTTGTTGTTTGTTTTAGTAATGATGGCCATTCTTACTGGGATTAGGTGGTATCTCAATGTGACTTTAATTTACAATTCTCTGATGATGAGTGAGGTTGAGCATCTTTTCATATGTCTATTGGCTGCCCTTATATCTTTTTTTGAGAAGTGTCTATTCATATCTGTTGCCCACTTTTTTAATGGGTATGTTTGTTTTTTGCCTTTCAACACGATTGAGTTCCTTGTAGATCCTAGATGTTGGACCTTTGTCAGATATACAGTTGGCAAGTATTTTTTCCCATTCTGTGGGCCCCACTCTCTTAATGCGATCTTTTTGCTTTATCAAAGCTGGTCAGTTTGATGACATCCCACTTGTCTATCTTATCTCTTATGGTATGGGCACTTAGGGTTCTTATCAGGAATTGGTTGCCAGTTCCAATTTCCATAAGGGTGTCACCTGCATTATCTAATATTATTATAGCTTGAGATTTTACATTTAATTCTTTGATCCATTTAGAGTTAATTTTTGTGTGTGCTTATAGGTAGAGGTCCTGTTTCAATCATCTGCATGTGATCAGCCAGTTTTCCCAGCACCATTTACTGAATAGGTTCGCCTCTCCCCAGTGGTTGTATTTGAAGGCTTTGTCAAAGATGTGTTGGTTGAGAAATTGAGACTTTGCTTCCAGAATCTCTATTCTGTTCCGTTGGTCCATATGGCTGTTCTTGTACCAATGCCAGACTGTTTTGATTATTGTAGCCTTATAGTAGAGTTTGAAGTCTGGAAGTATGATACCACCTGCCTTGTTTATTTTGATAAGGATTGTTTTGGCTGTTTGTGGACGTTTATGTTTACATGTGAATTTCTGTATTGCCACTTCCAGGTCTGAGAAGATGATGTTTGTAATTTAATGGGTATTGCATTGAATCTGTAGATTTCCTTTGATGGTATTGACATCTTAACATTGCTGATTCTTTCTATCCATAAGCATGGCATTTTTTTCCATTTGTTTGTGTCTTCTTGGATTTCTTTGAGCAGTGTTTTATAGTTTTCATTGTAAAGGTCTTTCATTTCTCTGGCTCGGAAGATATCAAAGTATTTCATTTTTTTGTGTGGCTATTGTGAATGGTATTGTGTTTTTTGTTTGGTTCTCCGCCTGTTTGTTGTTAGTGTGTAAGATTGCAACTGTTTTTTGCACATTTATTTTATACTCTGAAACTTTTCCAAAGTCCTTTATCAGTGCAAGCAGGTTTTTGACAGATTCTCTTGGATTTTCAAGGTATAGCATCATATCATCAGCAAAGAGGGATAACATAACTTACTCTTTTCCTGGATACCCCAGATTTCCTTCTCTTGTCTAATTGCTCTAGCTAGGACTTCCAACACAATGTTGAACAAGAGGGGTGAGCATGCATAGCCTTTTCTTGTTCCAGTTTTCAGGTGAAATTTTCCAGTTTCTGTCTAGTTAGCAATATTTTTGCTATGGGTGTATTGTAGATGACACTTAATATTTTTAGGTTTGTTTCTTCTATACCTAGGTGTTTGAAGGTCTTTATCAAGGAGGGATACTGGATTTTATCAAAAACTTTTTCTGCATCTAATGATATAATCATGCGGTTCTTGTTTCTACATCTATTGATGTATTTAATGATATTTATGATCTTAAAGATGCTGAACCAGCCCTGCACCCTGGGAAAAAGCCTATTTGGTCATGGTGGATGATTTTTGAGATGTGTTTTTGGATCTGATTTTCTACAATCTTGTTGAGAATTTTGCATCTATGTTCATAAGGGATATTGGCCTGTAGTTCTTTTTTGTTGGATTTTTACTTGGTTTGGGTATCAGTTTGATGTTAGGTTCATAAAATGATTTGGGGAGAATTCCATCTTTCTCAATTGCCTGGAATACTTTTAATAGGATTGATATCAGTTCCTTCTTATACATTTTATAGAATTCTGCTAAAAAGACATTCAGTTCAGGGCTTTTTTTATAATTTGTTTTGTGATAGAGTCCACTTCCTGGGTTGTTATTGGTCTATTTAGTGTCTCAATGTCTTCTTGTTTCAACCTCAGGCAGTTGTGTGATATCAGAAAGACCTCCATTTTATTTAGGTTATTAAGTTTTTTCCATGTAGATGTGCATAGTAATCTCTGATAATCTTTAGTATATCTTTGGGGTCAGTTGTAATTTGATCTTTTGTATTTCTCATTGTGTTTACATGGGCTTTTTCTCTCTTCTTCTTGGTCATTCTGGCTAAGGGTTCATCAATCTTGTTAATTTTTTCAAAGAACCAGCTTTTTGTTTTGTTGATGTTTTCTATGATATTTTTATCTTCAAAGTCTCATATTTGGGATTTTATTTTGGTGGTTTGGATTCTTCTACTAAAGTTAGGGCATTAGTGGTCGATTCTTTCCAGGATTTGTTAGGCTTTCAACTTGCAATCTATTTTCTTGATGTGCACTAGTAGAGATATAAATTCCCCTCTTAGAACAGTTTTCATAGTATCCCAGAGCTTTTGTAAGATGTTTCTTCATTTTCATTTGTTTCCAAGAATCTTTCTGTTTTGATTTCAGTGTTGACCCAGTAGTTGTTCAGCATCATGCTGTTTAGTATCCATATCTTTGTGGACATGGAGAATTTTTGCTGGTGTTGATATTTATTTTTATTCCACTGTTTTCTGAGAATGTGCATGGCAATATTTTGACCTGATGGAATTTGTTTATTCTTGACTAATGGTCAAGGATGTGATTAATCTTGGAGTATGGTCCATGTGGTGAGGAGTAGAATGTATATTCTGTAGTTGTTGGGTAGAATGTTCTGTAGGTATCTATTAAGTCTATTTGGTCAAGGGTCAAGTTTAGGTTCTGGATCTCCTTACTGATTTTTTGCCTCAATGATCTATTTAGGACTGTTAGTGGGGTATTAAGTCCCCTGGTATAATAATGCTAAAGTCAATATCTTTTTTTAGCTTACTTAGTAGTTGCTTTATAAATACTGGTGCTCCTGTGTTGGGTGCATATATGTTTAGGATGGATATTTGTTGTTGATGGGTTGAACCTTTTATCACTATGGAGTGGTCCTCTATATCTTTTTAAAATTTTGATAGCTTAAAGGTTATTCTGTCTGATATTAAGACTGTGATTCCTGTCTTCTTTTGTGATCCATTTGCCTAGAAACCCGTTTTCCATCCTTTAACTTTGAGTCTGAGTGTGTCCCTTGTGGTGAGATGAGTTTCCTGGAAGCAGTAGATAATTGGGTCATGGTTTCTTATCCAATTTGCCATTCTGTGCCTTTTCAGTGGTGCATTTAGTTCATTTACTTTCAGGCTGATTATTGAAATGTGATTGTTTATCTCTGTCATGAGGTTCTTATAAAGTTTTTTTCTCTGTTTGCTTGTTTTCTTTTAGCTTTGAGGTTGATGTATATGTGTGCTTTCAAATTTGTTATTGTGATGTATTCTCTGTTGATTCTGTGCTCTACTGTTCTCTTGGGAAGTGTGCAATCATTCCTTTTTCCCTTTCTTCTGGTCTTAATACCTTTTTAGGTGTCTCTTATAGAGCTGATCTAGAAGCTGCATAATCTCTTAGGGATTGAATGTCTGGGAAGGATTTTAATTCTCCATCACTGAAGAAGCTGAGCTTGACTGGGTAGCAGATTCTTGGTTGAAATTGTTTATGTTTGAGGACTTTGAATATTAGACTCCAGTTCTTTCTTGCTTGTAGTGTTTCTGCTGATAGGTCTGCTGCTATTCTGATTGGTTTTCCCTGATAGGTATTCTGACTTTTCTCTCTTGCTGCCTTCAGGAATTTTTCTTTTGTGCCTATTTTGTGTAGACAAATTACTATGTATCTAGTGGTTGTTCTTCTCATATGATGTCTTGTGGGGGTTCTCTATATCTTTGTTTTTGGCTAGTCATCTCTGGTGAGATGGGGAAAGTTTTTTTGGATAACAACCTGGAATATTTGCCCTCACGCATTCTCTATTTATCTTTCTTCCACTATTATACCAATCAGGCATAGGTTTGGCCTATATTTTGTTGTTGTGTTGTTTTGTTTTATTTTGCGCATCTGCAAATTTATTTCAGATTTTAATGGAATTTAGTACAATGTTAAAAGTGAGACTGGTCTGGAGAGAGACAGAAACTGTTGTTTTTGTTGAATGATGGCATGCATGTTTTGCAGGATTTAGGAGAATCCTTTAGAAGTTTTTCTTCATTTTCTTAGCTTGATAACTATTTTTTTTTTTTTTTTGAGTTGGAGTCTCACTCGGTTGCCCAGACTGGAGTGTAGTGGCTGCTCCTGGCCACCACAGCCCCGCCTGCTGGGCTCCAGCGATCCTTCCACCTCAGCCTTCCAAGTAGCCAGAATTACAGGCATGTGCTACCACGCCCAGCTGATTTTTTGATTTATTGTAGAGATGAGGTCTCACTGCCCAGGTGGGTCTCGAACCCGCGGGCTCAGGCAGTCCACTCACCTCAGCCTCCCAAAGGCGGAGGATTACAGGCTGAGCCACCAAGCCTGGCACTTGAGAACTATTAACTTTGAATCTTCTGAGTCTGATTCTTTGAGTGACCGTTCTTGGACAACTTTCTCTTCAGTCTGCTCACAGACCTAATAAGATTTTGTAGTTTATTCAGGGTCATTTTTGGAAATTTTAATTTTTCTACTGATTTTCCATTTGCATGGAGTTGAGACCAATAATCTCTTTAGAATACTTTAATTTCCTCTATGTCTGAATCTATTCTTATCTTGTTTTGTGTATTTGGGCTTGTATTCCTTTTAATGTAAGATTGTTTAAACATTTAACTCTTTTTATTTATCTATTTTTTAAGCATATTTTTTATTTTAAAATTGTGGGGTACAGTTAAGGGTTAGGTATACAAATATGCATCATTCAGGTACCCTTGTTGATAAGGGGTGTCCCCCTGTCCCCAAACAGATATTGACTACCATTAATCCCACCACCATTGCCCTCTCTGCACCCCCCATATATTCCCACTACTGTCAATCCTATTCTTATAGTATTACAATAGATGTTCAAGGTCCACTTATGAGTGAGAACATGTGATACTCAGATCTTTGTTGCTGTGAAAGATCACTCAGTATTATAGACTCTAGTTCCATCCAGGTTGCTGCGAAATTCATGATTTTGTTCTTTTTTATAGCTGCATAGTACTCCATTGTGTATATGTACCACATTTTTTAAATCCAGTCCTCTTTTGATGGACAGCATGGTTGGTTCCAGGTGCTTGCTATTGTGAAGAATATTGCAATAAACATATGTGTGCAGGTATCTTTTTGATACAGTGATTTGAGTTCTTCAGGGTATATTCCCAGTAGGGAGATTGTGGGGTCATATGGGAGGTCGATATTTAGAGCTATTAGCAATCGCCACACTGCTTTCCACAGAGGTTGCACTAGTTTACACTCCCACCAACAGTGTAGAAGGGTTCCCTTTTCACCACATCCTCTTCAGCATTTGTTATTTTTTGAGTTATTGATAATGGTCATTCTGACTGGAGTTAGGTGGTATCTCAGTGTAGTTTTAATTTGAATCTCCTTGATGATTAGCAAGGTTGAACATTTCTTCATGTGTCTGTTGGCTGCTCATATGTCTTATTTTGTGAAGTGTCTATTCATATCTTTTGCCCACTTTATAATGGAACGGGATTGTTTGTTTTTTTTCTTTTCAGCATGTTTGAGTTTCTTGTAGATCCAAGATGCTAGGCCTTTGTCAGACATGAAGTTGGCAAATACTTTTTCCCAGTCTGTGGGCTGTCTCCCTGGTCTCTTGATGGTTTCTTTGGTTTTGCAGAAGCTTGTCAGTTTAATGAGGTCCCACTTGCTTATCTTATCTCTTATGGCCTGTGTATATCGGATTTTGTTTAGGAATTGAATGCCAGTTGCAATTTCCATAAGGGTGTGTCCTGCATTTTCTAAGGTTCTTATGGTTTGAGGTTTTACATTTAGGCCTCTGATCCATTTAGAGTTAATTTTTGTGTATGAGGATAGATAGGGATCTTATTTGAGACTTCTGCATGTAGTCAGTCAATTTTCCCAGCACCATGTACTAAATAGGTTCTCCTCTCCTCAGTGGTAGGTGGTGGAGGCTTTGTCAAAGATGAGTTAGTTGAGAAATTGAGGTTTTTGCTTCTGGAATCTCAATTCTATTCCATTGGTCTATATGCCTGTTCCTGTACCAATATCAAGCTGTTTTCATTATTGTAACTTTAAAGTTTGAAATCTGGTAATGTGATGCCACCTGCTTTGTTTTTTTGTTTTTTTGTTTTTTGCTGAGCATTGTTCTGGCTATTCTTGGTCATTTGTGTTTTCATATGAATTCCTGTGTTGTTTTTTCTAAGTCTGAGAAGAATGTTGCTAGTAATTTGACGGGTATTGCATTAAATCTTTAGATTGCCTTATAAGATGGACATCTTCACAATGTTGATTCTTACAATCCATGAGCAAGGGAAAGTTTTCCACTTGTTTGTGTCATCTTTGATTTCTTTGAGCAGTGTTTTGACGTCTTTCACATCCCTGGTTAGAAAGATGTCAAGGTATTTCTTTTTTTTTTTTTTTTTTGTGGCTATTGTGAATGGAATTGTGCTTTTTATTTGGGTTTCTGTTTGTTTATTATTGGTGTAAAGAAATGCAATAGTCGTTTGCACATTTATTTTATACCCTGAGACTTTGCCAACATCCTTTGTCATTGCAAGGAGGCTTTTGACAGATTCTCCTGGGTTTTCAAGGTACACAATCATGTCATCTGCAAAGAGAGATAACTTTACTTCCTCTTTTCCTATTTGGATACCCCTGATCATCTTCTCTTTTCTGATTGCTCTAACCAGGACTTCCATTATTATATTGAACAGGAGGGGAGAAAGTGGGCATCCTTGTCTTGTTCTAGTTTTCAGGGGAAATGGTTCCAGTTTTTGTCTGTTTATGAGTATGCTAGCTGTTGGTTTCTTGCAGATGACTTTTACTATTTTGAGGTATGTTCATGTATGCCTAGATGTTCGAGGGTTTTTATCAAGAAGGGGTGCTGGATTTTATCAAAAGCTTTTCTGCATCTAATGATATAATAATGTATTTTTTTTCTGCCAATTGTTGATGTATTTAATTGCATTTATTGTCTTGCAAATGTTGAACCAGGCTTGTGTCCCAGGGATGAAGCCTACTTGGTCATGATGGATGATTTTTGAGATGTGTTGTTGAATCCAGTTTGCTAGGATCTTGTTGAGAATTTTAGCATCTATGTTCATCAAAGATATTGGCCTGTAGTTCTCTTTGTTGGGTTTTTTCCTGGCTTAGGTATCAATGTGATGTTAGCTTCATAAAATAATTTGGGGAGAGTTCCATCTTTCTCAATCACCTGGAATACTTTCAGTAGGATTGGTATTAGCTCCTCCTAAAATGTCTTATAGAATTCTGCTGGAAAGCCATCTGGTCCAGGGCTTTTTTTTTTTTTTTTTTGTGGGTAGATTTCTTATTACATAGTCAAATTCCTTGATTGTTATTGGTTTATTTAGGGTCTCGGTTTCTTCTTGTTTCAACCTAGGCAGGTTGTGTGATGTCAGAAAGTCCTCTATTTCCTTAAGGTTTTCCAGTTTGTTTCCATACAAGTGTACATAGTAGTCTCTAATGATCTTTTGTATTTCTTCAGGATCTGATATGACTTCATCTTTTGTGTTTCTGATTGTGTTTATTTGGACTTTTTCTCTCTTTTTCTTGGTCAGTCTAGCTAGGGGACCATCAATTTTCTTTATATTTTCAAAGAACCAGCTTTTTGTTTCATTGATTTTTTTGTATTATCTTTTTGTTTTCTGTGTCCCAGATTTGGGCTTTTATTTGGGTGATCTGAATTCTTCTGCTGAAGTAAGGATTTTGGGGGTCTTGCTTTTCCAGACTCCTTAGGTGGCTTGTTAGGCTGTTAATTTATGATCCTTCCATTTTCTTCATGTGTGTTTGTAGGGATATGAGTTCCCCTCTTACTACAGCTTTCATGGCATCCCAGAGATTTTGGTAAGATGTTTCTTCATTTTCATTTATTTCCAGGTATATTTTGATCTCTGTTTTGGTTTCATCATTGACCCAGGAGTTGTTTAGTATCATGCTGTTTAGTGTCCATGTCTTTGAGGGTTTTGGGGTAACCTTGTTGGTGTTGATGTTAATTTTTAGTCCACTGTGGTCTGAGAAGGTGCATGGCAAAATTTCAATCGTTTTAAATTTGCTTATGCTTGATTTATGGCCAAGTATGTGGTCGATCTTAGAGTACATTCCATGCAGTGATGAGTAAAATGCATATTCTGTGGTCGTTGGATGAAGTGTTCTGTTGGTATCAATTAAGTCCATTTGGTCAAGAGTCACATTGAGGTTTCAGATCTCGTTGCTGGTTTTTTGTCCTGATGATGTGTCTAGGGTTGTGAGTGGGGTATTGAAGTCCCCAGCTGTGATAGTGTAGGAGCCAATATCTTTTTTTAGTTTGCCTAGCTAAGCTGCTTTAGGAAAGTTGGCATTCCCATGTTGGGTGCATATATGTTTAGGATGTAGCTATGATAGTGTAGGAGTCAATGTCTTTTTTTAGTTTACCTAGAAGCTGCTTTATGAAAGTTGGCGCTCCTGTGTTGGGTGCATATATGTTTAGGATGGATATTTCTTGTGGATGGATTGAGCCTTTTATCATTATGTAGTGGCCTTCTATATCTTTTTAAATTTTTGACAGCTTCAAGGGTATTTTGACTGAAGTTAGTTTCACAACTCCTTTCTTTTGTGTTCTGTTTGCCTGAAAATTTGTTTCCCATCCTCTTACTTTGAGTCTGTGAGTGTCCTTTCTAGTGAGATGAGTCTCTTGAAGGCAATAAGTTGTTGCATGGTGATATTTTATCCATTTTGCCATTCTATGCCTTTTCAGTGGTGCATTTAGTCCATTTACATTCAGACTAATTATTGAAGTGTTAGAGCTGATCCCTATCATAAGGTTCTTACAGAGTTGTTGTTGTTCCTGTTTGTTTGTTGTCTTCCTTTTGGTTTTAGAGTTGGTTCATGTGTGTTTTTAGTCTTTTTCCTGTACTCTTGTGAAGAACGTTGTTGTTCTTTTTTCCTTTTCATCTGTGTTCAATACTTTCTTAAGTGTTTCTTGAGGAGGTGGTCTGATGGCAGCGTAGGCTCTTAGGGATTGGATATCTGGGAAAGATTTCAATTCTCCCTCACTGATGAAGTTTAGCTTGGCTGGGTAGGTTATTTTTGGTTGAAATTATTTGTCTTTTAGAACTTTGAAGATAGAGCTCCAAGCTCTCCTAGACGAAGGGTTTCTGTAGATAAATCTGCTGCTATTCTAATTGGTCTTCCCTGGTAGGTAGTCTGACCTTTTCCTCTTGCTGCTTTTAGGATTTTTTCTTTTATAGCTACTTTGTTTAGGCAAATTATTATGTGTCTGAGAGTTGATCTTCTCATTTGTTGTCTTACACGTGTTCTCTGAATCTCTTGTGTTTGAATTTTTGCATCACTGATGAGATGAGGGAAGTTTTCTTGAGTGATTTCATGAAATGTTTGTTCCAGTGTGGCCTCTGTTTCTCTGTCTGCCTCAGGAAGGCCAATTACTCTTAGGTTTGGTCTCTTGCAGGTTTTGTTCTGTCTTTTTGAGCTTTTCTATGTTTTTGACAGTTTGGGTTAGTTCTGTGTTTTGGTCTTCAAGCTCGGTGATTCTTTCTTCTGCTTGGCTAATTCTGCTTTCCATGCTTATAAGTTTGTTATTTATTTCCATCACAGTATTCTTTACTGCTGTTATCTCTGTCATCTGCTCCTTCCTATTTTTCTCTTGTCTCTCCTCAATATTTTTTATTCTCTCTATTAATGTCTTGATGTCTGGGTTTGTTGCATGTGACCAGTCATTCTGGGGGCTCTTCATTGTTTGTGTTCTGAAGTCTGTTTTCTCAGTGTCTGAGCTCCCAGGACTCTGTGTGAGACCTATATTCTTCTTTTGGTTTTTCTTCATTTGTGCAGATTTTTCCACCCTACTTTTTCCTTCCCTCCACTTCCCCATCTTCTTTAAGTCTGTTATTCATGGGTAGAGGGGTTACTTCTGTTTTTTCAATCTCCTATTCTTCTTTATATATATCCTCTTGCTTTGTTCACTTCTGGAGTTGCACTGTAGGTTGGGGGTGGTCCTTTCTGCAGTTTTGGGATTTACTTAAGGGGGAGCTGTGATTCAAAACCAGAACATGGAATAAACCCAATCTGTAAAAAACATAGAAAGAAAACACAAAGCCTGCAAGAGATGTGCAGTTATATAAAGAGGCCAAACCTGAGTTCCCATCATGGACAATCTGCTCTTCAATCTGGGCAGTGGGGAGAACATGTTTCCATGTTCTGGTTTTCAAGTTCTGAGATTCTTGCTTTGGCTAGATTAATTATGTTTTCCAAAAAATCTTTTATTGGCAAAATATCTGTTAAAAGTTCTTTCAGTGTTGCATCTTGTTTTTCTTGAGTCTTATTCACTCTTTCCATCTATTCCCTAATCCCTGTCATATTCTGTGGTCAGTTGTTGGTGACTTCCATTGTTTGGGCTCCGGGTCTTATTTTTCCAGAGTTTTCTCTTTGTTACACTTGAAGTTACCTGTGGTCTTCCACTGGTTTTCTTTCATTTATGACAGATCTCTTGCTTTTCTCTTTAGTTCCATTATTCAGTGTCAGTGGGGTAGGCTTTCACTTCTGATGTTTCCTCAGCCCTTTATTCTTTCCTGATCTGGACTCTGGATTTGTTCTATTTTGAAACAGGACTGTGAGAGGGAAGCTTTGCTATCTCTTGTAGTTTTGAAAGTCGACTAAAGTAGGCACTGGGGGGCTAGGACTCAGAAACTACTTACAAATCACAATGTTCACTAATCATGGTATGTGTTCCCTGAGACCCCTCTTCACCACCTCTCTATATGATGAGCCAATGGATACGTGTGTGTACCCCCTGAGTCCAAGATACAGTCACAACAATGAGAACAGAGAAAAACAGAATGAAATAAAATGGGCAAGAATTTTTTTAACAAAAAAAAATGAAAGTAGAAATTAAAGCAAGAAACAATTGAACACTCACACAGACCTATACACACACTCCAAAACAAACTGGAATAACAACAAAGTGAAACAATAATAACAACAAAAATATGGGAAAACTAAACACACACATATGAAAGCACAAATGAAAGAAAAAGAAAGACCAGGAAAAAAAAAACCAAAAAAATGAATTCAGAATGAAACCTCACACATATATTTATACACACCTTAAACTAAAAACTTTTAAAAAATTAAAAAAAGAACACTCAATCATTCACATACACATAAATACAGAAAACAAAAAACAAAGAAAGAAAAAAGAGAAAAAGAAGGGGAGGGATTCTAATCAAACCCTCACATACACATTCATACACAAAGAAAAAATATTTTAAAAATAGAAGAACTAGCAAACAAACAGGCAGAAATATTTTTACAATTTTAAAGATAAAAATTTTTAAAAAGGAAAAAAATCCTGCCATCTTGTGGCAGGTTCTTTCATTGTTCCTCTCATATGCTCTGCTATCTCCTGCCTCTTTAACTCTTTCCCCAGTGTCCAGAGCAGGGAAGGAGGAGGGTCACTGAAGGTGTGGGTGGGGTTGCATTCCTCCCTTCCCACCCTCATAAGGTCAGGGAGACCTCCTCCAGTTGGGATGTGTGAAATTGTCTCTTCCCCAGGTATGTACTCAAGGGGAGTGCCACAGTCAGGCCTATCCTTTAATGGAGTTCTCCTATTGCTGCTGACCTCCAGACTCCGTCTGGGTGTGTCCCTCTCAGTTGTGCCCCAGTTGTGTGGTTCTGATGGTCACCCGATTGCTGGGGAGGAAAGGCTTGTGTCAGTCCCAGGCTCACCACTAATTGCTTTGGAGTTCTTCTTTCTCCTTTTCTTGCCACACCCTTTGTCCTGAGGCTGGATTAGGGTAGGAGGTGGGGTGCCTGAGACTCAGCATTCGTTTGGTCCCTCTGAAGTTTGTCCTTTCAGAATATTCCCTCTGGGTTACAATGAACCACTGAGTAGTTTATTTGCCTGCCACAGAGATCAGATCTGTTGCTCCATGGTGAGCAATCAGAGCACTTTCCTGTCCTGTTTTCAAGATGGTGACAGGGTGCCTCTTTTGTTTTTTTTTAAGTGGGAATCTGTCTCTCGGCTCTCTCTGCAGCCCTTGTCGCCAGTGTCTGGCCAGGTGCTGCAGTGGTGAGGCAGATCCTGGAGCCAGTAGTCTCTCCCCACCACTTCTTGGCAGGAAAACTTTTGACTGTTTAAAAAAATGGCACTCAGCTTCTGTGACCTGGTAAGCACTAGGGACCAAGCAGAGTAGCTGTAGCACCAGCTGCCCTCACCAGGAGGGCTCTGGCCACTTGCTCACGAGCCCCCACTTAGTCAGTCTCTCCCAGCATCTTCTTCCCGGAAGGGTTTTTTTTTTTTAATTAAAAAAAAAAAATGTTGCGGTGGCCAGGAGCAGCCACTGCACTCCAGTCTGGGTGACTGAATGAGACTCCAATTCAAAAAAAAAAAAAAATGTTAGCCGGGCTCGGTGGCTCAGCCTGTAATCCCGCGCCTTTGGGAGGCTGAGGTGAGTGGATTGCCTGAGCCTGCGGGTTCGAGACCCGCCTGGGCAGCGAGGCCTCATCTCTACAATAAATCAAAAAATCAGCCGGGTGTGGTAGCGCTGCCTGTAATTCCGGCTACTCGGAAGGCTGAGGCGGAAGGATCGCTGGAGCCCAGAAGGCGAGGCTGCAGTGGCCGGGAGTGGCCACTGCACTCCAGTCTGGGTGACCGAGTGAGACTCCAACTCAAAAAAAAAAAAAAATGTTGCTTGGCTTCTGTGTCCTGGGAATCACTAGGGTCCAGTCAATCAGCTACAGCACTAGCTGCTTCACCAGGTGAGCCCTGGCCACTAGCTCCTGAACCTTCACTCAGTCAGTCATCCACACGCCCACTCACTCACCAATATGTACACAAAAATTTCCATACACTTACTCATTCACAGCGGAATTTGCATAGTCTGACTGGCTCTGCTGCCATCTTCCTGAAACTTTTTTCTTTATTGTTGTCTGATTGAGTTAATTCTAAAGCCTTTCATCTGAGTTCTGAGTTCCTTTCTTCTACTTGCTTTCCTCTATAGTTAAAACTTTCTATTGCATTTTGCACTTCCTTAAATGATCTTTTTATTTCCAGAATTTCAGCGTTTTTTTTTGTTTTTGTTTTTGTTTTTGAGTTGGAGTCTCACTCCATCGCCCAGACTAGAGTGCAGTGGCCACTCCCGGCCACCACAGCCTCAACCTGCCAGGCTCTGGTGATCCTTCCACCTCAGCCTTCCAAACAGCTGGAAATACAGGCACGTGCTAATGTGCCCAGCCAATTTTTGATTTATTGTAGAGATGAGGTCTGGTCAAGTTGCCTAGGCGGGTCTTGAACCCGCGGGCTCAGGCAATTCACTCACCTCAGCCTCCCAAAGCGTGGGATTACAGGCTGAGCCACCAAGCCCGGCTCATCTTTTTTTTAAAGGTGTCTATATATTTGGAGAATTTTTCATTCATGTCCTGAATATTTATATAATATATATGTATAATATATTATATTTTATGTATTATATATAATATATTATGTATATATATATATATTACATATATATAATAGTCTTCAACTTTCTCCTGAATCTCATTGAGCAACTTTATAATCAATCTTTTGATTCCTATCTTTGGAATTTCAGAGCTTTCATTTTGGTTAAGATCCAATGCTAAAGAGCTAGTGTGGTTTTTTGGGGGCTATTGGAGAACTCTTTTTAAAAAATACTATCAGAAAATTTTTTCTGGTTCCTTCTTATTTGGGTAGACTCCTCTTATTTGAAGGTGGAAGGGGGCTGATGTGAGCACTGTAGGGATCCTGTAGATATTTATAACCTTGGTATGGTGAGTTTCTCAAATGCTATCTGTGGGGGTCCCATGCTGGGTACTTGAACAGACTCATGGCATCCTGAGTGCCCAGAGTATCTCGGACAGTTGTGCTAACTGGGGTGTGGGATAAGACCCTCCTCAAAGCTGAGGTATTATATCAGATGTGATGGACTGTACTGTTGACCTATACCCAGGAGTTGGTACCGGTGTGAGACAGCCAGCTGCGATGGTGGTTTTATACTCCAAGGGAGTGTCCAGTCAACCTAGGATGGTAAAACTTTGGGGATTATCTAGATCATTTTTGGTTTGGAGCCTTTGAGAGGAGTGCAGGGGAAAGGGGTTCAAGCACCCCACCTGTGTGCACTCTTGCCTACACCAATGTGGCTTGGGAGGGAGTCTTTGGCTACCATGGTAATGCTATTATATAGGTAGAAGCTCAAAAGAGTTTATGTGGTGAGTGAAGGGTAGCATTGGCAATGAGTCCCACCCAGCCAGGGAAATAAATTATTAATAAGACTCTGGAAAACCTAAAAACTCCTAATATAATGAATGATGCAGCTATACGAGGGAAGACCCTCCAAAAACCCAAGATGTATTTTTTAAAAAGTATGTATTTATTCTTACATGTTTAAACTTTAGTCACCTTCAAAGTACTCTTTACTTGATGCAATACACCTATAAAGATGCTTTTTTCTACTGCTCAAAGCAGTTTTAGAACTTATCGATTTTGATGTCTGTTAATGCTTCTGTTTTTTTTAGTTTTGTATCTTCTACATCCGCAAAACATTTCTCTTTGAGGACTTTTTTTTCATCTGAGGGAATATCGCTCTGTGTGAGATTGGGTGGATAGGAAGTGTGGGACTTGGGCTGGCCAAAAACTGCTAAACATTCAGTATGATGTGGCAAGTGTGCTCATAAATCACACATCATGAAATCGTCAAACGCATTCAAAGAATCTCCAAAAAAATTCACTGAAGCCGAATGTAGCCTTTCTGAACAACGCTAGCTGGTACACAGATGCCGATGGGCTCCTAGAACACTTTTTTTCACAGGGAAAACCTGTACTACACAAAGCCTATCCTCCGAATAATAGTTCTATTTTCGGGGAGTCTCCCCTCATATATATAACTCTAAAATCCAACAATAGCGAAAATATCTTATTTCATATTACAAGGTCACCAGAAATTTACCATTTCTTAGCTCACAAAAAGAAGTTTCTACCTTAAAGGTGGAAAATATATTTGTATGTATATTTATATACAGTTAATAGGTACATATACATATTAACTGTATATATTATACAATATACAATATATTACACAATAAAGTACCCAAAACAGATATACTAAAATTATAGCATATGCACATACAGAATAATTATTCTGACGAAAGTACAGTAATAGTATAAAAATAATAATGCAAAAATTAATTTTTTATCTAAAAAGACTTCATTAAGCAAACATTGAAATGAGAATACAAAGTGAAATCACATATTTTTTAAAAATAATAAAAGTAAAAAGATGACGTCAGAAACTATATTACATAACTATAATTATCTGAGGAAAAGAAAGGCTAAAGAAAAGTTGATTAATTGGTACAAAACTAGTTAGAAGGATACTTTTTGATATTCAGTGACACCATGAAGAAATTATAGTCAACAATAATTTATTGTATATTTACAATTAGTTATTAAATATTGTAATTTTCTTCAAAAAATTTGAGAAGATGGATATTTTAATTACCCTGATTTGATCATTACACATTATATAACTGTATCAAAATATCACATGCACTCCCCAAATGTGTACAACTATGATATATCAAAAAACACAAAATATAAAGAAATTTAAAAACCAGTAATTTAAGCATGCATCTCCAAACACTAGGAAAAGAATCTATATTGAGTAAAATATATATATATAAAGTATACATAAGCAAGACATTACAATAGTCTCACACTACAATAAATAATAAAGGGTTCCCTTCATAACAAAGGAAAATTATACCAGATGAAAAACCGAAATAAAAATCACAGAGGACAGTTGTATTAGTTATTTATTGCTGTGTAAATAACTAAACCAAACATTTATTAGCTTACAAAGTTTCTGTGGATCAGGCATCCAGGAGCACCTTTTTTAAAAAAAAAAATTAATTTTAAAGATGTGGGGTTCAATTCAGGGTTAGGCATACAAATGTTCAGTATGCAGGTATCCTTGTTGAGCAAGTGTGCCCCCCCCAGCAGTTTCCCACTACTGCCAATCCCTTTCTTATAGTATTACAATAATTGTTTAAGATCTGCTTATGAGTGAGAACATGTGATACTCAGTTCTTTGTTTCTGTGATAGATCACTCAGTATTATAGACTCAAAGTCCATCCAAGTTGTTCTGAAGTTCATAATTTTGTCCTTCTTTATGGCTGCATAATATTCCATTGTGTATATTTACCATATCACTATGAAAAAGACACCTGCACAAGCATGCTTATTGCAGCATTGTTCACAGTAGCAAAAACATGGAACTAACCGTGCTGCCCATTGAAAGAGGACTGGATTTAAAAAAAAAAAAAAAGTGGTGCATATACAGGAGCATCTTAACTGGTTGGTTCTGGCTCAGAATCTTCCATGAGATCGTATTCAGGATATTAGTGAGTGCTTAAGTTAACTGGGGTTTGATTTAAGGACTGGGAAATTAACTTCCAAAGTGGCTCCCTCACATGCCTGGCAACTTATCAAGGGTTACTAGAAGGAGGCCTTGGTTTTTCTTCATGTGGATCTTTCCAGACTATTTGACAGTCCTGATGATATGTCAACTGACTTTCTTTAGAGTGAATGATCTGAGAGAGAAAACACGGAGAAAGTTGCAAAATCCTTCATTTCCTAACCTCTCATTATACCATATAATAGCCTCTAATGATTCTTTGTATTTCTCTGGTCTTGGTTGTTCTCATTTCTGTTTCTGATTTTATTTTTTATTCCCTCTTTTTTAGCATAGCTAAAAGTTTGTTGATTTTATCTTTTAAAAAAACTTTTTGTTTCATTGATCTTCTGTATTTTTTTTGTCTCCATTTTATTTATTTCTGCTCTGATTTTTATTATTTATTTTCTTCTTCTAATTTTGGGTTTGGTATGTTCTTAATTTTCTAGTTCCTTGAGGAACATTTAAGTTATTTGAAGTCTTTCAATTTTTTGATTTAGAAAATTTTTGCTATAAATTTCTCTCTTATTATTTCCTTTGTTATATCACATGGATTTTGGTATGTTGTATTTCTTTGTCAATTGTTTCAAGAAATTTTTAAATTTCTTAATTTCTTTATTGACTCACTGGTCATTTGGGAGCACATTGTCTAATTGCCAATTGTTTGTGTGATTTCTGAGATTCTCCCTTATTATTCTTTTCTAGTTTTATTCCACTGTGGTCAGAAAAGGTACTTGATATGATTTTTAGTTTTTAATTTATTGAGAATTGTCTTCTAGCCTAAAATATGGTCCATTTTGGAGAATGTTCCACGTGTTGATGAAAATATTTTGTAATCTGAAGAAGTTAGTGTGATGTTCTATAAATGTTAGTTAGACCACTTGGTTTAGCATGCAGTTTAACTTTGCTGTTTCTTTGTTGAATTTCTGTATGGGTGATCTGTCCACTACTGAAAGTGGGTGTTGAAGTACACTACTATTATTGTATTGTAGTCTGTCTCTCCCTTTGGAGCTATTGTTTGCTTGCTTTATATATTTGGTTGCTTTGATGTTGGATGCATAGATATTCATAATTGCTGCACCCTCTTGCTATATTGATTCCTTTATCATTATATAGTGACCTTAGTTGTCTCTTTTTACAGTATTTGACTTGTAGTCTATTTTATCTGATATAAATATTGCTACATTTGCTTTTATGGTTTCCACTTGCATGGAATATCTCCTTTTTCTTCATTTCTTTGCTTTTGGTCTATGTATGACTTTATAAGTGAGATGAGTTTCTGGTAGGTGTCATATAGCTGAATTTTGCTTCTTCATTTTATTTCTGTCTTTTAAATTGAGAATTGAGTCCACCAATATTCAGTGTTATTATTGATAAGTACTTATCACTGCTATTTTGTTCCATGTTTTCTGATTGTTTTATAAGTCCCCTGTTCCTTTCTTACATTTCATACTTGTGGTTAAGTGATTTTCCCTGGTAGTATGTTTTAATTCTCTTTTTAAAATGTTCAGTGAACATATTATAGTTTTTGCAATGTGGTTACCATGAAGTTTATGAAAAAAAAAAAACTTATAACAAGATATTTTAAAGAGAAGACAACTTATCTTAGATTACCAAAAATGAAAATTGCTAACAAAAAACTAAAATAATAACTCTCAACTTTAACTCCATACCCCAACATTTTGACTTTTGATTGTCACAATCTACACAATTCAATATTGCCTATCTTTTAACAAGTTTCTGTGCCTATTATTGCTTTTATGAACTTCTTTTTTAGACTTCATACTGGAGTTGTGAGTGACCTGCATACCACCATTACAATAGAGCAGTATTCTAGGGTTGTCTCTGTACTTAACTTTACCAGTGGGTCTTTTATCTTCAAGTGTTAATTCCTTCACCATTTGTAAGATGTCTTATAGTAATGAATTCTCTTAATGTTTGTTAGTCTGGGAAAGATTTTATTTCTCCTTCACATCTGAAAGATGGTTATGCTTGAGAAAGTATTCTTGATGATTTTTTTCTTTCAGCAGTTTTAAAATGTTCCACTCCTTCCTAACCTATACAGTTTCCATTGAGAAGTCTGTTGCCAGACAAATTGAAGTTTGTTTTTATGTTACTTGGCTCTCTTTTGTTGCTACTTTTGGAATTCTCTTTATCCTTGACCTTTGAGAGTTTGATTATTATATGTCTTGGGGTGAAACTGTTTGGTGTTACCTTTTGTATATTTCTCAAGTTTTAGAAAGTTTTCTGTTATTATTTCTTTGAATAAACTTTCTAGTCCTTCTTCTCACTCAGCTTCCTCTTGAACAACAATAATGTTTAGGTTTGGTCTTTCTTATATCTTGTGTGTGATATTTGTTTCTTCTCATTCTTTTTTCTCTTTGCTCTTCTAACAGTGTAGTTTCAAATACTCTATTTCTGAACTCTTTGATTCTTTCCTCTGCTTGATCCATTCTGCCATTAAGAGACTCCCGTAAATTTTTCAGTTCAGCACACTTATTTTTCAGTTTGATTTTTTTTTTATTTCAATTTCTTTGGAAAGTTTCTAAATTATTTTTCTGTGTTATCCTGAAGATCACTGAGTTTTTATAAATCTGCTGTTTCAAAGTTTTGGTTAGAGAACTCCTGTATCATTATCTCATTAGGGTGCCTCACTGGTTCCTTGATTTGTTTGTTCAGGGAGGTTATAGCTCCTAGTTTGCTGTTGTTGCTTGTGGGTACGTGTCTATGTGTTTGCACTGAAGGATTGATTATTCATTCCAGACTTATCCAGCTGGCTTGTTTTGGTTTTTATTGAATGTGTTTGCTTAGAGATTCTTCATAATTTACCTGTGAAGTTTCTTAGGTTTTTTTTTCCACTAGGTCACTGCCTCCTTTTTGGCACAAGATGGCACCTTAAGCCCAGTTTTGCCTTGGCTCCAACAAACTCTCAAAGTACTGCCCAGTTAGAATGGGGAAGGTCTCAAAGGGGATATCATGGCAGTGTTGAAAGGCTGGCCAGGGATTCATGGCTTAGGACATCTATAAAACATACCTTCTGCAGCATGGTGCTGCTGAACAGTCACTCTGATTTGGCATCTTCTTTGACCAAAGCAGAATTTCCAGGGCTGGAGATGGTACTCCCACCTCTCCCCTCTGCTTTTGGCTATGCTCAGGCTTTGTCTTCTGGTACTCATTTTGATTTTGTAGTCGAGACATGAGCTGCTCTACTGCCAAGGAACTAAAAATGGTTGCAAGTTGGTTGTCCATCTCAATATTATTTTTTTCATCATAGAAATTCTGAGTTGGGAAAATTTTCTGCATGCTTGGTGTTGGGCAGATTGACAGGAAGTGGGTCACGATATGAAAATTCAATTATCTTACTGTTTGTTTAGAGTTATTTATCTATCTATCTATCTATCCATCTATCTATCATCTATGTATCTATCTATCTATCTATCGCCTGGGGAACTGGCTCATCTTCATATTTGAGTTGTAAGATATTGCTGGTGATAATCTGTGTTTTGTCTTTCTGTGTATGTTTTCTAGTGGAGGCAGAGGAAATGAAGCCAACTTGCATACAAACCGCCATTTTGGAATAATTGATAATTTTTTCTAAGAAGACAAAAATTGGAAAAAAGTGCTTTACAAATAAACAATAAAGAAAAATGTAATTAATAATGTAAGACATTAGGCAAATTTGAATCAAAACCACATAAATATTACTATTTTCTTCCTAGAATGACCAAAATTATTTTGAAAAAGCTGAGTTTAATGAACCGCTGGAAATTGCAACCACCATTAATGGAGAGTAAGGTAGTAGAACTGCCTTGAAAAGCATTTTGCCAGGATCTCTAACAGCCAGATACATTCTTACCAAATGACCTGGCAATTCCACTCTATGTAAATATACAAATGAAATGAATATTTTTGTCTACTGAAAACATATGCAGGCATATTTATAGTAACTTTATGCATAATAGCTAAAAAGTGCAAACAATACAAATATCCATCAACAATTAAATGTGCAGTGGCTCTCACCTGTAGTTCCAGCTGAGGAGGCTGTGGTCGGAGGATTAACTGAGCCCAGGTTTGAGGTTGTAGTGAGCTATGATTGCTCTATTGAATTCCAGTCTAGGTAACAGAGCAAGACCCCATGTCTAAAAAATAAAACAATACATGCCTATATGGTATATAAAAATATAGTGCTCTGAAAGAAACTACTGCTCATAATTATATGGATAAATCTCACAAAATAATGTTGAAAAAAAGAATTCCAGGCACAAAACTCTGGATATAATCATCCTTCAGTATCCATCAGAAAGTCATTCCAGGAACCCTTGCAGATTCCAAAATCCATGGGATGCTCAAGTCCTTTTTGAAGAATTATGTATTTGCTCATAACCTAAACACATCCTCCCATATACTTTAAATTACCTCTAGATTATTTAGAATACCTAGTACAGTGTAAATGAAATGAAAATAGTTGTTATATTATATTGCTTAAGGAATAATGACAAGAAAAAGTGTCTGTACATATTCAGTACAGAGACAGTCATCCTTTATTAATTTTCAGAATGTTCCATCTCTGGTTTGTTGAATCCATGGATGTGGAACCACAAATACAGAGGGCCTGCTGTACATGTGCTCTGAGTCCACTTTTAAAAATGAATAAAATATCATGATGACTAAAGTCAAATGGCAGTTACACTGACTGGGAGAAGAATGATCATGTTACTTTGGATTTTTGTAATTGACCCAGTTGATGTGTTGGTTTCACGTGTATTTTCCTTTCTAAAATTAAAATTAAATCAAGTTGCATTTTTAAGACTATTCAGGTTTACAATATGAATTTTATGATTAGGAAGAGAGAATAAGTGTAGGTTTCCAAGTATTAACATAGAAATATCTCCAGTGCACTTCAAAATTTAAAAGCAAATAGCAAAGCAATATTTGTAGCATAACCATTTATATAACCATCTCATCTGACAAAATATAAAATAATTTTATATGTTTACATCTGTTATGTACAGTTTTAACTGTGTGATTAAAAACAAAGAAATTTTACTCATAACGTAATTTCAATAATTCTGAAAAGCATCTGTGTCAGATAATTTTTATTTGGTCAGTTATTTCTTATATTTAGTTTTTAGGCTAACAAAATTAAATGAAAATATTTTCTCAGTGTAAAATATAAGTAACAAAAATAACCTGGCTTAAGAACTTAGCCCCCTCAAATTAAAGTTAATTACTTTGTTTCATAAAGCTTTAAATGAATCCATACACACACACACACACACACACACACATATATATATGAATCCATAAACTATATATATTTCCATGGGGAAAACTGATTCTTCCATTCCTCTGACTTAAAAGACCAGGGGACTATCATGACTACCAAATTTTATATTCATGTCTAATCAGTACTAACATTGCAGTCAACTTGATGTTATGAAATTATGGAATTAGAAAGTCTGAGTTTTAGAGAAAAAAAAGAGTAAAAGTTATCAGTCTTGTTAAAATAAATCACCAAGTATTTATCCATCACTAATCTTGTGTTTAATTCTTTCTTAGGCAGCCTAAAGAGAAATGAGACATTTCAGAAATCGTTCCTGCTATAAAGGAGATATTAATTCAATTGAAAAGAGAGTTTTGGTAAAGATCTTTCATAATTTAAACCATCTACAGAAGGGTCATTTGTCAAATTGATATATTAAATTCTAATCCAGTCTAGAAAGCTAGTGACAAATATATACTTATCACTTAGGAAACTCATGGAATTATTATACTGATAAATTTGTATTGATATTACCTAAAATACAAAAGTGACACAAAATTGATTTTGTCACATTTTGAAGACTGAAGGACTTATTGTGAATAAGTGAGTAATGAATATGACTTTATTTTGCTCTAAACTTAAAAGTATCTTAAAATTAAAAATGAGAATCTTTCCACAATGCACATTCATAGATCAAAACTTAACATAGTACCCCATACAGAATTATTATGTCAATTAAAAAACTTAAAATGAGATTATTCACTTTTGTCTATCAAAATTCATAACACATATTTTTGAAAATCCCCAAATCATTGTTTCATAGTAATGGGGCTTTGCACTGAGTAAGAAATGCAAGTTATAGTACTGATAGTGAAAATGAACATGATAATAATAAAAATAAAAATTTCAGTGTGTTGAGAGTATGTCACTTGACCTAGTTTAGACAAGTAAAATGTAACAGGGTAAAAAATTGAATGTAGTTTTATCTAGAGCCAAATTAATACCATTTATTTCACCCAGAATTTCTTTCTATTCAGTTTTATAAAAATATATAAAATTGCTCCTACATTTAATATTAACAAATGTAAAACTATTACTATGATGTCACTCAGTGTCCCATGTGATTGAGATCACTCAACGTTTTACAACTGGAGGAAGTATTTCTATACTTCAAAAATATATCTCTTCTATCAGATTAGGATTATGCTTTCTCCTACAATTCTCTTTTGTCTGCCTTGTCTGGATGTATATAGCCACACTACAGCCTAGTAATGGACTATATTAATATTATCGATATCTTTCTATTTTATTTTTCCTTTTTTGTGTTTATGTCACTTTATCTGAAGATGCCTAAAATTCCTGTTCAGAAGATTACAATTGAAGTTAAATTAAAATTAGTTGTGACAAGCACTAAATAATTTCCATTAGTAAATACTAATGAAGCTTCAACAAATATGAGCCAGATGCAAATGAAAAAGTGTGTTGAACTAGGAAAACCTTGCATAAGACTAAGTATGTAGTGTCTAAGGGGTCTTCAATTCCATTACCCTATTTTTTATGAGTCAATATGAATAGAAATGTGTAGTTTCTGCTAGCAGAGATGAAGGAAAAAAGAGACTTGGTTTACAATTCAAAGGCTAATAGAGCCGAGAGGGATCTACAACAATGAAGTAAGCCTTTCTTCATATAGGCAGCCTTCACTGAAAGCATTCTAGGCAGACAGGCATCAAACTTCCTCTCAAATATCTCCATGGAAAAATGGATCCTGCCATCATTTGCCTTCAACTCTTCTGTGTTTCCTCAGTGGTTTACCCACTGAGACACTCTCCATGAAGCTGTCTGATTTCTTCATTCTTGCCAATTTTCTCTCTTAGACTTCTGTCTAAGCAGACTGTGTTTTCCAAGATCAGTACTGATTCAGCCTGTTACTTCTGCTTTATGCTTCTGAGCACCAAGGGCTATGATTTTAGCACATGGTGCATTAGTGTTCTAAACATCATTGAGAGGAAAACAGGGACCCAAAGGGTGAAGGCCTTAATGAAAACAATGAGCATTTTGGTAAGAAGCCCAGGGCATTTAAATCCAGTGTCCCAGAATTATATATAACTCTGTCACTTGTAGCAATTATTTCAAAGATTGATAATCTCTTATAAGCTGTAAATATAGGTATCATTTTTGTTCAAGCAAAACTCTTTAGAAAGCAAAATATGGAAATGTTTTCTACTAATTTAAATGGTAAAAGAAGAAGAAGGCGAAAGACTGGAATCATTGCCATGCTCAGCCCTAAAACAGAAGATCCTCTGTTTGGGCAACAGTGCTGTGGATATAGCCAAGAGACTGTTTTGGCACAAAAAAGAATATATCAGCATTACCAGTGCCAGTTACATTCCATTGCCTTCAGTTTCCTGGCTGAATATATCTGTGTGTTTGGGGGAGGGGAAAGGCAAGAGGGAGGCAGAATCTGGCAGCCATTTCTCTTCATCTTTACAATGTCCTTTTTAGCATCGAAATAAGAATATACTCATATTTCATCATCATTTTACGGTTCTAATAGGAATATCAGCATTGCAATAGCTATCACAATATTGCTGAATACAGCTGCTACTCTGCTTATCTAAAGTCGAGATAAAATCTGATATAATAAGATTTCGATAATTCTGATGCGATACATTTGCTGATTCTAATTAATATTTGAGCTTCTAGCTATCTATTACCATGCAATAAACAACCCTAACACAGTGGATTATCACAATAATTATTATTGAATATGATTCTTTGAGTTGACACAACTCAACTGGGCAATTCTAACTTGAAATCTGACATGCAGCTCAAGGCAGACATCAGTTGATGCTACAATCCTTTCAGTGATGTACTGATTTAGAAGTCCAGCAACCTGACGGGAAGTGGATTCTGGTTGTTGGCTGGGACCTCATCTGGGACTGATGACTGGAGCACTGATATGTGATCTTTCCATATGACTAGAGCTGCCTCTAGCATGGCAGTTGTGTTCTGACAGGCAGTACTCTAAGCATGAGCAACACCAGAGAGAAAAAAAACCTGCCAGTCACCAAAGGCCTAGACTTGAGAACTAGCACAACATCATTCCTGCTGATTTTGATTGTTTAGAGCAATCACAGAGACTTCCTGAAGTCAAGACAAGGTAGTAGGGCATAGACTATATCTCTTGATGAGCAGATCGTCAGGGAATCTGTGACCACCTTTAATCTGCCACATGAATTATCACCACACCTGGAGAGGCTCATTTTAATTAAATGGCCAAAATTGTTTGTGCATGTCATTAAGATGTCAAATTAAAAAAACTCCACAGTTAACGATTTGCAAAGTGGTAATCCACTAAAAACAGTATATTTTTATCTTGCCAATAGGTAAAGAACATTAACACAATTAATATAATTTGACTTGTACTCCTATCCACTTCATGCCTTGAGCTAATTATAGAGAGCTGAAAGACATGTCAGCATAAAATATGCTCTTATTGGCCCAAAATTGGCAGATGTAGGAGTATGTATAGAGGAGGTAGGGAATAGTCAAGATATAAGGGTATAAGGCCTCTGAATAGCATTTTCTTCATTGAGGGCAGAAGCAGATAGGTGTTTCAGATGAACATTGATTTATTACAGGCATATTGGTTCTTCCATGATAGATTCCCAGCTGTTTATACATTAATGGTTTGTATTAATTTTTTCCCATAGGCTCCCCCCCCCAATTACAATGACAATGCCCCACAGAATCCCCCTTCCCAATGTATTCTGTATGTATTTCAGATGACTTCTAGTCTCTTGCCTAGTCTCTGGAACTGTGGGTCATTTTCTTGACCAACCTCCAATTTTCATGCACTGGGGAGTGACATTTTCTTGACCCACCTCCAAGTGACATTTTCTTGACCCACCTCCAATTTTCATGCATGGGGGAGATCTGAAACACTTCTTATGTTCAGCTCAAAGACTAACATTCTCATAGTCAATTATGTTATAAATGTATGTCTGCTTTCATCCCATTGTCACTTAGGTGGCACCATATGGATTAAAGTAGCTCAAATAGTCTCTATTAGGGGAACAAAGAAAAAACACACACTATATATATATATTATATATATATATAATATGTCTGGGAATGTATAAATATACTGAGATTCAATGTACATAGAATGTCAATATATTAGAGTATCCGAGCAATTCATAACCACAATGATGGACAGACTGGTATAAAACTCTTTTTATGTTATCTAACTATACATACATATTTTGCAGGATGAGTGTACATGGGACCAACACACTGAGTATAAACCTGGATTTCTGTAAAGCTCTCTATTTGCAGGAAATAAAATTGACCATCTTTGTCTTACTTTTGGAACACTTTAAAGTGCTTGTTAATTACATGGTCATTCCTTACAAATTTAAATTTATAAAGTCCATTGAAAATGCGGCCTGTACATCCTAAAATGTGAACAAGAACAATAACAAAATAACAAAAAGAAGTCAAAAATAAATACTCAAAGCAAACAACAATAACAGAATTATTAAAATACAATAAAAACAACAAACCTAAATTAAGCTCAGTGGACTATAACTATATCTAAACTAGCTATATATTTCAGAGTATTTAACAAGATTATTGGAAATCTAATCAATCTTTTGAAAGGTGAAAATTAAATATAATTGACATCTAAAATCTTGTGCTATATTTTCACATTCTCATATCAATTTAATATTAATATTGATATAGCTTCTGGGATGAACATCCTGTCTTATTTTCTTCTTTCCAACAGGATATAATACTGTCCATCTGCCAAATGATGACAAATAGATTTCATCTCATGTGACAACTCTAATCAATTGATAGTTGTAGCTTGGGGCATTATTCTGGGAACAGCTATGAGGCTATGTCTGGAACCCACAGGACAAATAGTTCTTCACATCTGCCAAGGGCATGGTACAGTAAGTTGAGCTACCACTCAAATGAAAGGTATTGGTCATTCTTGCACTGCCTGCTAAGAGACATGAACAGAAATGTTTCTCTTTTGTAGGTCTAACCTTCTTGCACTCTTAGTATCTGAGATAAAATGAGCACTCAACAAACGGATTTTAAAAATTGAATTTTGGTTTTCATTCCATGTGAATGTAATAAACGTACATTAGTATACAATGCATACAAATGGAGAGGATAGATTTTAAAAAGAGGGTTCTAGTAGGCTATATCAACAAACAATTCTTTCATACACTTCACTAAACTTTAAGAATGTGGCAGGTCGGGTGTGGTGGCTCAGCCTATAATCCCAGCATTTTGGGAGACCGAAGCGAGAGGATTGCCTGAGCCTGGAGTTTCGAGACCAGCCTGGGCAACTTGGTGAGACCTCATCTCTACAATAAATCACAAAAAACTAACCAGGCATGGTGGCGTGCGTCTGCAGTTTCAGCTACTTGGAAGGCTGAGGAGGAAGGATCGCCTCAGCCCGGCAGGTCAAGGCTGCAATAACTGTGAGCAGTGCCACTGCGCTCCAGCCTGGGCGACAAGAGTGAGACTTCAACTCAAAAAAAAAAAAAGTGGCAAAAAGACTATTAGATGCTCTGCATTGCTTGTTAAATTTTTCATCTCTTTACTTAAATATCTATTTTGTTAAGTATTAAATCATTTCAAATCAACATTTTCTCCTTAGAAAATCATAGAACTGGAATTTTATAACCAGATAGAATTCTGATATTTAAAATTACATTAGATAAAATTGTCAATATTTGAGGGCATGTCTATACCTTTGGACCCAAACCTCATCTGCTAAGATGAGACTCAAGGGCAAAAAATCTATGCTATACTCATCTTTCCTTCCCACACATAACTATAAATATTTCTCCATAAATATTTAATTTTGGAGTATCACTTGATATTATGATATAATTTTAAAGTCTTATACTTATGACCAACTCTTGTTGGATCTTTTTAGTGAACTAAGAAATTACATGAAAAAATTAACCTAAAGTGTACAAAACTATATTAATACAATGTGTCTTTGAAATAAATGATTGAATGTTTATAGTATTCTATACCTACATCAAGCATCATGTTGTTTGTAACAAAATAATATTATAATAAATAACAACAATAGCAATGTATGTTTTTATCTTAGCAGTATAGCACAGTAGCCAAAATAAAGTAAAAATAGATTTAGTTAGAACTATGTAGACTTATGTGCTGGCTTGATTCCTTATTATGTGATTTTGAATATATAACTTAAACTTTCTATGCTTAGTGTATCAGTCAGGATTGTCCAGAGAAGCAGAACCATCAGAACCAAGAGGAAAGATTAGATATATTATATAAATTATATATAGTATATTATAAATGCATATATAATATATTATATTTATTATATAATTTATAATTATATTTATTGTATATTATAAATATGTATACATAGAGAGAAATTTATTATAGTATTGGCTCAGTGCAAATTACAGACCTAGGAAGAAGGCCACTAGTGTAATTCAAATGTCTAAGGGCTAGAGAGCCAATGTAAATTACAGTCCAGTCTGAAGACCTAAGAATTAGTAACACCAAGGGTAAAAGAAAATCAATGTCCCAGCTCAGGTTTCCAGGCAGAGAGAGAATGAATTCATTTTCTTCTGTCTTACCTTTTTGCTCTATTCAAGTCTTCAGTAGATAAGATTACACCTACCCATCTTAAGAAGTCCGGGTTGGGGGCAATCTGCTTTTCTCAATCCACCAATTCAAATGCTAAATTCTCCCAAGAACATCTTCACATATACCCTCAGAAATAATGTTTAACTAGATACCTTGTTATCCCATGACCCAGTCAAGTTGATGCTTAAAATAACCATCATACCTCATGCCTCGTTTTCCTTATCTGTAAATAGATGTAATAATTGTAACTATGTGAAGATATAATATTATAAATGAGTTTTGTTTTGTTTTATCTTACTCATGTATGTTAAACGAGACAAGTTGTTACAGCATTTCATCCATATGACTCTAAGTGTGAGATCAAAAATTGGTTTTCTTGAGATAGGTTGGCATCATATAGAAGCAATTTTCAATTTCCATTTCTGAATTCCTCCATAGTACATTTCTAAGTCCAGGGTTATCTTCACAAAGATATTTCTCCCTTATGTCTTTCTCCATAGCAATGGGAAATTCAATTTCTGACTGTGAGGTGATATACTTTCAATTCACAGGAATGCATTTTTACCCATATCTTATTTACCCATTTGATGTTCCCATCCACCTTCATTTTTGGAAAGTCTTAAAACCTTTCCTTATTCTTTCTCTCATATGTCTTAAAATAACTTCTCAATAATTCATCTTATATCTTAGATATAGGTGTTCCCCAAAGTTTCAATATAGTCTTATCTTTATCCTGGTTCCTTTACAGAGCTCCATAGATATGCTCAACATTCCACTATATCTCTCAGGCTCCTCAAACTCTAAGTAACTGACCATAATTAGACTTCAATTTAAATACTTATCCTATGATCTCCTTTTTGTTAAAACCACTATCCTATGATCTCCTTTTTTGTTAAAACCACTAATCATGCTGTCATGCAAAACACAAATCTGATGGCCCTATTTTTTTCTCTCTTCTCTCTAATTTCCATGATTTTACTTATAAATTCTGCCCTGTATTTTTTATTCTCTTTATTGTTGACTTTCTTCAATCATATGCAGCTTTCCAAACCAGACTTCTAACTAGTCTTTTAGTTTTACTGTTTTTAAGACTGTCCCTGGAGGCAAAAGTTATTGCTAGGTTGTTTTGTGCTTTTTTTCAAAGGTATTTATGTATCTGAAAGCTGTTAAACAAGATTAAGAAGACATTTTATATCACTATCATCACTGGAAATTCACCATCATTTGCCACAGAAGATTACAGTAGTACTAAATTAAAAGAAAAACAAGTTATTGCATTTTTCTAGTATGATTTTTAAAAAAGATTGTGTCATATTTGTCATTGTGATCACTCTAAAACATAGGACTAATCATGACGCTTCTTAAAGTCTTCCCACAACATCCTGTAGCTTTCAGGATAAAATTCATGCAGCTTATGACACAAGAGATTATTTATATAAAGTCTGTCTTATCCTTGCCTCTCCAGTTTCTCCTTATATTAAACTGTTGCACAATCACCCTGGCATCTATCTCTACAAAATTACTTGCTGCTCCTAGAATAGCCTAACTCCCCTCTAGGTCTTTTTGCTTGGTCTTCTCCTTTGAACTTTTCTCCAATTTGTATACTGCCTATCAGTTTGCTTACTAATTTTCTTCTTAAACTCTACCTCTCTGTTCTCTTATACTATATTTTGACATTATTATCATTATCATTACCATCCTGAAATTGTACTGTCATGCTATAGCTCAGTACTAGTGCTATGCCAGTAGAAAAAGTAGTAGTAATCAATACTAAGAAATCATATACTAGGCAGTTAGTATTTCATTTTAAGGATGAAAAACTGAAATATGGGGCAGTCAGGTAATTTACCCAAAAATCTTATCATTTAAATTGGATCAGGAGTCAAGTTCTAGAAGTCTGACTCCATTGTTCCACCTCTTAACAAATACTACTCTGCTTCCTTACCCTAGAATTCTAGCCACTGAACTTTTTATCTCCTTTTTGTTTATCTCCTTCAATAGTCTCCAAAATCCTTGAAGTTAGGGTCACAGTCTTTATTTCCAAATTCTCAATTCATAACTGAACTGATCTTTGCATTCTCAGACTGTCCAAGGCAAAGTTGGAATATGATGAAAATTACTTGCCAAATACAGCAAGCCAGATTAAAGTTTAGAACCGACTTTCACAAATATTGGGAAGTAGGGAAGGAAGGAAATATTGATATTCTAAGTTTAAAATGTATTGAAGAATGAACTCATTCAACGGTTATGGGGTAAGTACCATGGCTGCACACTGTGTTAATTGATCCTGTGGAATCTAACCTGTCTCACGAAATGCTTTTTCCACAGAGTCTTATCATCCATTATGAACATTTGGTTCTGTGGCCTCTGATGCAAAATATATTCTAGGTAAATATCATATCTATATATTTGTTATTAAGCTCTCGATTTTGATATCTGTGAACTGAGTATAATTATTCCTATTTACAGCTGTGGAAACTGGAAACAGAGAAATGCAGTGACTTGTTCAAGATCACATTTTTACTGCAACAGAGTTTATTCACACTTATGTGTAAATAAATAAGAGAGAGATATAAAGTGGAGGACAAATTGTGTGTGTGTGTGTGTCTGTGTGTTTGTGTATATGTATCCACCAGGTAGTGATGCGTTTTTCCTGTACTCTCTCTTTAGGCTGGGTCAAGGTTGAGATGTAGGAGAGATGGAGAGACTGAGGAAAGTGAGACCAGGACATATTTTTTCTCTACCCCCAAGAAGTTTGGTTCAGTTTGGTTCTCTGAGGCCAAAGTTTCCCTCTAAGTCTATTCAGGTCTATCCTCTCCACAGGCCTAAGAATGGAAGGTTTGGATCACTCACTGCACTCTGACCAGCCCTTGTGGCTTCTCCATACCTACTCCTTAAAATTTGCCTCTTTAAAAGTAAAATGCCCTATTTTAAAAGTGCCATTTGTTTACTCTCGGATCCAGAATGATAAATTGTGTTTGTCTGTATATATCACAGTGTGCTAGCCTTGCATTCTTTCTACCTAATAATCTGCATTCTATAACATCATACTAATGCATCTGTAGTATTATACACTATAACTTTACAGTGCAATTGTTTGACTACAGTAGAACCCCAAAAGCAATCAGATGGCAAAATATCCTGCACGATGACCACTTGTATACCTAATTCTGAATTGTACCCCACATATTTAAAATAAAAATAAAACAAATAAATAAAATAGGCAAAATATTATAGACTTTCTATTAAAGCTGCATAAAGCAGTTTGTAATATTTTTACTGAATAAGCCAATTGCTTATACATATATAGAATCCAGTGCCTTAACATTAAGCATATTTTTAGAGGAAAATTTCCTATAGCAAGTGTGTTTACCCTGGCTTTAGAAAGATCACAACTATTATTCTAATAGGAGGCTAAGGGAGCAACAAGTGTTGTACTTTTAATTCCCAGATCAGCAGTGATAATAGCATAGCATTATTTACATCCACTCTTCCAGTAGATTCTGCTTAGCACTGTCAAGATCAAAGCTAAGCAAAACTCTCCTTTCTCGCCACTTTGTCATCCTTATCCTTAGAGGCATAAAAATGGAAATTCTTCCCTGTTATAGGGAGATAATGTTGCTATGGTTATAAAGGTAAAGTAGATTTCTCAAAATAATTGGAAGCATGATGTTCCAGTATGGTTAGTGATTGCATGATGGGATAACATGAAAACGTAAACTTTATTTTATTTCCTCTTTCTTCACTGTTTCTTCTGCTTGTATATAAAGAACTTCATACTGAATACACTAACTAAAGTCTATTTCTAAAATGACTAGGCCTGTCATACTTGAGAAATTTACATAATACATATTATATAGTACAAATACATTACATTTCAAATATGTTCTGTGTGTGTGTGTGTGTGTGTGTGTATGTGTGTGTGTGTCTTCAGATACTATCTGTTACTTTTTCTCACAAAGGCTTTGGATAGGGTATTGGTATTGGGGTGAATAGGGAAATCATTTGAATTTGCCCATAAACCTGTATGATGATTATACTTTCTTCATTATCATGATGTATTTTAAGACTTAAATGATATCATTCCACTAAGTTTATAACACATATTATTGAAGAAACTTGATGAGAATATAATTGTTGGCTCGTAATGATGTAAAAATAATAAGCATTACATAGAATTTTATGATGCTGCTTGTATTAAAATGATAAAGAAATGAATAATTTCTTATTTTTTTCTTTTGTCATAGATAGATATGATGACCTTTAATTTTTCCAAAACACCCTCATTTATTAGTCAAATTTATTTATTTTGGCTCTTCCTTATTTTCCAAAGATAATTTAAAATTTATTGTTCTCTTTAACTTGATTTCTATATTTTCTGCACACCATTCATATTCTATTGAGTTGCAATTCTGTAAGTTAATTTGTGCAGATGATCTTTTTTTTCCAATTATTATTATTTTTTTAATCAATATTTTTTATTTTGATATCGTGGGGTACAGTTTAGGGTTAGATGATGATGGTCTTATTTAAACTCAAAGAAGTGCTACCCTGGTGTATTTTCACCTGAAAATCCAAGGGGTTATTGCATAAAATTTAAATTACCTCTTATAAAGGTAATAATTTTATCTGAGTTGAGAAAAATTATAAGAAAGTACTAATAGCATAGAAGACCTAAGAGTAATTTCCTAAATTAAAAATTCTTTATTACTGAGTGTTTTTTTCTAAGTGAGCTGGCTTTTCTTCAAACTGATGCTTGCATTTACTGGAGTTGCAAAGAGACTCTTATATATACTAATATTGCTCCTTTTCCCCAAATATTTCATGATCTCTACCTTTGAAGTTACATTGCAGAATTGTACTTATTTATCAGTTCTTCCTCATACCATGAGCACTTAATCATGAATAACTAGCTCTAGTTAGTTTTGACTGAAATAAGTTTTGACTGAAAATAGCATGTGTTTCTTTTGGTTTAACATTTACTTGCCTCTGCAACACATTCCAGAGATCTCTTTTTTCCCTGTGGTACTATGACCAGTAGTTCTCAAGGTAGCCTCTTATTTATCAGCCTGGATTCTTGAACAATTATAGGGAGTAGATCCTGCGGCCCACTTGCAATGGACATGAAACAAAAAGAAAGAAATATAAGTTTGTTTTAAGTTATCATAATTTAGGATCGCTTGTTATAGCAGAAAAACCTACTGATGCTATCTGATACAGAGGCATACACCAAATAAAAGAAAAAAAATACACCCCGAAAAATACAGATTCAGATAAGTCAGTGAAGACATAAAATAGATATTTTAGAGACGTGCTAAAATCAGAATTTGAGAAAAATTCTTCTCTGCCTCACTTAAAAAAATAGAAAGGTTATAACCACATAAATTTTACCTAAAATGACTAGAGGAAGATGTGAGTAATGATTAAGACTAACACATTTTCCAAAGGGATTTTGACAAAGATTGCAAGAGAAAGTCCATGTTGACTGTAAATCTTCTTCAAGACATAGTCAAGAAATCATACACCTAAAGATAAAGGGCAATTTCCTTGAAGAAAACCAAATGCCTCATATGATTAAACCAAATGCCTCATACGATTAAGCACAATAAGTCTAGGAAGATTATCAAGCTATTAGATTTAAAACATAATTTAAATCAGTTTATAGTTTACACAATTAAAATGCTTTATCCTGTTGATGCTTGATAAAGTCAACAGTTTATATTTTACAATATAGTCTATAATTCCTGACACCTATTTTTCTTATCATTTTGTGACATCTGTATCTATGAACTTTTATAAGTATACGCTGCCATTTCTTTACAGTTTTAACAATACACATTTTATAGTTAATAGTGTATGTATTTTTTCTAATCATAACTGGATTATTTTATGGACACGGTATTATTATAAGTCATTATTTGTATGTACTATGCTTGATAAACCAAGCATTTGGGGACAAACGTTTTCATATTTTATATTAGAAAACTGTGGTCAGTGTATATTTAGCACTTGATTATTGCTTTTTATGTTTTCATGTTTTCTAAAAATGAATTTATCAGCAAAAAGACTAATTAAGACCAAATAATGGAAAACACAATATTAAAATACAAACTTTTACTCATGAAGCATATTTCTTTAAAAAAATTTTTATTATGAAGATGTGGGGTACAATTCAGGGTTAGGTATACAAATGTCATGAAGTATATTTCAAACTTGCTTCACAATTAAAGATATATTAATAATAAGTTAACACACTATTTGGTTTACAACATTTTCATTTTAAAATGAAGATGGGCTTTATGGTTCAAAACCAACTCTATCGAAGCCACATACTAATGTGCATTTATAAATAACCCTTAGATAAGTACCATTCGGAGCCCAGAGAGGTAATAGACTGTCTTCTATCCAGCCATATCGTGGCTGTTGTAACAAGGAAAGCTCATACAGGCGGGGCTATCAAATATCTTGCTTCCAGAAAATCACTCCTAATTAGTACTGAATATCCCTTTTTCCACAGGAACCCTAGATAAAACACCAGCTCATATACTTAGGACAAATGTGCTTTTTTTCCTCTTGTCCTTCACATATCATTTGTAACTTAGTGTGACAAGGTAGATATGAGCACAGTACTTAAAAGAATATGGATCTCTTTCTTTTCTTTTTCCAAATTATATTATAGCAATACATGTTATAATTGTATTCAAGATGTGAAAAATGCTTATACTTAAAATCTCAAACTTTAATAAACTCCTGCTTTGAATATTTTTTAGTCTAGATATCAAAAATAAAAGTAAGAAAGTTTCCAAAAGTATGAATATAAAGTAATGCAAATAATTCATGGAAGAATAACTTCGAGAATGTTGGGATTAGGACCTCAGTCAAAGATCTCCCACAAAACAAAACACTGTAATAAAATCCTAAAGTGAACCATTACAGAACTCTGTAAATTGAGGAAAGCCAAGGAATAAAAAGGAAATTGTCTATGGAAAAGAAAGTATTAAACTTTAATAAGACAGCAGGATCTGTGATGATTTAATCTCCTCTTCTTCTAGCATAGTAGCATGGAAGTTATAAAAAGACAGTTATCTTTTAGCCAAAGGAAAGGATTGAACCATTTTAGATCTGTGCTAAAAGCACCATTTTCAGAAGCACATTTAATATTTTGTCCAAACTTCCAGATCCCTGAAATATCTCTATCCTTGAATGTTATAGCTATCTGATTTGAGTCAGAGTTCTGTAAATAGGAAGGAGTAAAAGAAGTCTTATCCCCAGAAAATTACCAAAACCATAAAATTTTGCTGGCAACATCACAAGAGTCTAAGGTTGTGATTTCAGATGACTCAAACAAGAGATTTTCCAGGAAATGTAAAGGGAATATGAAATAACTAGATAACCATAGGGAACTTTGAAAAAAATCTCACATATTCCTAGAGATCTATGTACATGCTCAGGAAAGATGTGAAAAAGCAGATATCCTCATAATTTTTTATATTGATATTGATGTCACATATAAGTAGAAAGTGAAAATTAAAGCTGTATTGTGAACTACCTGAAGCTTGAAAGCATGCCTTCTCATATACAGACTTTTGAGAGAGAAAGAAACACAGAAAGGCAAGACATCTTAGATAATCTTCTGACCAATCACTCACTGACCTGTAAATTATGTTAACCTCATAATGACCTCTAGGAAGCTAAACTAAAAATAAAAACAAAACCTAAAAACAATCTAATACAGTTCAGTGACTGTATATTACCTGTAATATAAAATCTATAGAATTAATCCAGGAAAGTTGTTGAACAAGTAAACAGCAACAACAGAGCAAAAAAACATAAAAGGCCAGCAATAGCAACAAACCCTGGGGAAGAAAAATGATTTGATACCAAAGTTGTTATAATATATTAACTAAAATTTTCAGTTTCAAGCAGAAAAATTATGACATGAAAATAAATAGGAAAGTATGCCACATAAAAAAATAAAAACAACTAAAAGAAAATGTCCATGAGTGGAGGTTGTAGACCATATTTATGAGAGGTGGTAGTATTCAAAGCTTTAAGTCAACTGCTGTAAGTATGTTCAAAGAACTAAAAATAACTTTGTTTTCTTTTTGTTGGAGTCTCACTCATTGCCCAGGCTGGAGTGCAGTGGCACGTTCACGGCCACCCCAGTGTCAACCTGATGGGCTCCAGGTATCCTTCTGACTCAGCCTTCCAAGTAGCTGGATATTTATTTATTTATTTATTTATTTATTTATTTATTTATTGTAGAGACAAGGTCTTGCCAAGTTGCCTGGGCTGGTCTCAAACCTTCAGGCTCAGGCAATTCACTCTCCTTGGGCTCTCAAAGTGCTGGGATTACAGGCTGAGCCACTGAGCCTGGTCAAAAAAATACCATTTTAAGAAAACAAAATATAATAATTTTTTATACAATAGAGATCATAAATAAGAAGAAATTATAATAAGGAATAAAAAGGAAATTTTGGAGTTAAAAAATTCAACAATTAAACACAAAATAGAGGTGCTTAATAACACATTAGAGATTCTAAAAGAAAGAATCACTGAAATACAAAATATTTTAGTAGGCATTATCCAGTCTGAAATGCAGGGAAAAAGAGGGTAAGAAACCTTGTTGTGACACCAACAAGCATGCTAACACACATATAAACATAAATTCCAGAAAAAGAAAAGACAATGATACAGAAAGAATAATTGAAGAAATAAGGGCCCCAAATCTTTCAAATTAGATAAAAAATGTGATCTCTAGGATAAACTCAAAGATATCCACACCTAGAACTATTATGTTCAAATTAAAAACAACTACAACCAAAAATAAAAACTTCAGCCTTTCCAAGTACTGAGATTACCGGTGTGAGCCACACAAAACAACAACAACAACAAACTAAAAAACTAAAAGCAAACAGGAAATAAGTGAAAGAAAAATGTCTTATGTACAAAAAACTCTCACTAGGATTAACAACTGATTCTGATCTAAAACCATGGAAGTCAGAAGACAGTAGAATAACATCTTCCAAATGTCAAAAGAATAGAATGTCAACCAATAATTTTATAGCCAGCAAAACTCTCCTTCAAAAATGAGGGGAAAATAAAGACATTTCTAGATTACCAATAATTTAGGGAAGTTGTAGCTGTCAGACTTGCATGAATACCAGTTGAAATGTAAGGAAACTAGATAGTAATTCAAATTCACACAGAAATAAATAACACTGGCAAAAGATAATCGCATAGTCAAATATAAAAGATGGTACAAACAAACTTTTGCTTGTAATTATTTCCTTCTTTCTTATTAGAAAGCAACTACATAAAGTAATAATTATAATACTGTGTTAATAATCTTGTGATATACAATTATGTCATTTGTATGACAATAATAGCACAAAGAAGGAGGGAGTAGAGGAAAATTAAGTCAAATTTTTTTGTGTACTATTGAAATTAAGTTAGTACTGATCTAAACTAGATTGCTTCAAACTCAAATATTAATTGTAATCCACAGGTCAACCATGAAGAAATTTTTAAAAATACAAGCTAAAAAAACACATAGGAAACTCAATGATACACTAAACAATCTATTTAACACAAAAGATAATATTTGAGAAACAGAGGGACAACAGTCATACAGTGACAAACAGAAAAATTACAGATGTAAATGCTATCATCTCAGGAATTTCTTTAAATTTATATAAACTAAGTTCTCCAATCAAAAGTAAAAATTGGCACAATGGGGAAACAAACAAACAGACATGGTGCAACTGTACAAGAGACACACTTTAGATTAAAAGACATAGTTTACAAATGACAGAATAGAAAAGTATATACTATCAAACTAGTGACCAAAAGAGAACTGAAAGAGGTATAATTCAGACAAAATTGACTTTAAAACAAACAAACAACAACAACAACAACAACAACCCTATTAAAACAGTAAAGAGAGACATTTTATAAAAATAAAAGGCTATGGCTCTAAAATATAGTAAGCAAAACCAGATAGCATTAAAGGGGGAAAAACAACTTATAAATAAATGCTGGTGATTTCAATACCACATTTTTAGTAAGGGATAAAATAACTAGAAGAAGATCAACAGTATATATAGAAGACTTGAAAAACACTTTAACAAGACCTAAAAGACATCTATAGAACGCTCTGTTCAACTACAGAGAGTACACATTCTTCTCAAGTGTACACAAAGCATTGTTTAGCATATAGACAACACATTATGCCATAAAATAAATCTCAATTAATTTAATGGTTTAAAATAATAAAAGTTATCTTTCTTACCACAAGGTAATTAAATACAAAATAGAAATGGAGGAAATTTTGAAATTCCAAAAACATGTGAATATTAAGTCAAATACCAACAAATAAGCCATTGGTTAAAGAAGAACTCACAAGGTAAACTAGGAAATACTAAGTATAATAAAAATAGAAACACAACAGACCAAAATGATTGGATGCAGCTAAAGAGGTCTTTAGGAAAAAAAAGTGTTATCAGTTATATTTTTTTTAAAAATGTTCTATCAATAACCCAACCTTCCAATTTAAGAAGGTAAGAAAACAAGTGCAAACAAGTCCCAAAACAAGCAGAAGGAAGGAAATAATTAAGAATAGAGTGAAAACAAATAAAATAATAAGTAGAAAAATAATAGAGAAATAACTAAGACTAAATGTTGATTATTTTAAAAGATCAGTAAAGTTGACAAACATTTAGCCAGACTAATCAAGAAGAAAAGAGAGCTCATACAAATATTAAAATCAGAAATGTGGAAGCATCATAACCAGTATTACAGAAATTTTAAAAATATATAAGAAACACCAGAACTACTACATGCCAAAAAATTAGGTCACTTAGATTAAAAAAAAAAAAAAAATCTAGAAATAAAAACTATGGAAATGAATTCAAAGTTAAATAGATAATCTAAACAGACCTATAACAAGTATAAAAATTAAATTAGTAATTGAAATACTTTCTAAAAATAAAAATGTAGAATAAGGTGTTTTCTCTAGTGAATGCTACCAAACATTTAAAGAATTGATTCTAATTATTCAAAGCTTTTCTAATGTCTCAACTCATTGTATGAGCCTACTATCAACCTGATAAACCAGACAAAGACATCATGAGAAAAGAAAAGCTATATATCAATTAATAAGTTCAGCAATTTTGCAAGGTACTAGATCAATATACAAAAATCTATGTATTTCTATACAGTAGCAATAGACAATCAAAAAATAAATTTGAGTTCCATGTCAATAGCATAAAAAAAACACCCTAGAAATAAATGTAATAAAAAAAAGTGCAAGGCTTATACACTGTAAACTAAAACATTGTTGAAATAAATTAAAAATTAAACTACAAAGACATCTAATGTTTATGGATTGGGAAACATAATGTTAAAATATATCAACTTAATGCTACAATATATCGCTTTAATCTTGTTAAAATATATCAACTACTTGGTTGACATACAGATTCAATAAACAGTTTCAAAATCAAAACTGGAGGTTTTTTTTGTTTTTTGTTTTTTGTTTTCATGTGTGTGGAAATAGACAAGTTGATCTTAAAATTCATGCAGAAGTTCAAAGAACCCAGAATAACCAAAACAATATCACTGAAGAAAAAACTAAAGAACTCAGATTTCTTGATTTTGAAACTTACTACAAAATTACAATAATCAAGACAGCATGATACTGGCATAAAGTAAGGCAAGCAGATGAAAGGAATGAAGTATAAAGTCCAGAAATAAACACTCGGAATTTGTGGTCAACTGATTGTCAACAGGTGCCAAAAAATTCAGTGAGAAACTTATAGTCTTTTCAACAAAGAGGCAACTGGTTATCTACACGAAAAGGATAAATTTGAACACTTATTTTATATATTATAAAAAATTAATTCACAATGTATTATATATGTAAATGTATCACAAAAAGTGTACACAGAAGAAAAAATGTGTAAATCATCATGACTTTTGGATAGGCAATAGTTTCTCAGATATGACACCAAAAGCACAAATGACAAGAGAAAAAATTAAATAAATTGGGCTTCATCAAAATGCAAAACTTCTGTGTTTTAAAGAACACTGTGAAGAAAATAAAAAATATAAATCATCAAATGAAAGAAAAGATTTGCAAATCATATAGTCAGCAAAAGATTTGCATTCAGAATATATAAAACACTCTTACAAATAATTTTTTAAAAAAACACTCAATTATAAAATGGGTAAAGGATTTGGGTAGACATTTCATCAAAGAAAATATTCAAATGATTTATAGGTACATAAGTTGCCCAACATCATTAATTATTAGGGAAATGCAAATTGAAGCCACAATGCAACACTAATTCACATTCACTAAAATGGCTATAATAAAAAAGGACAGACAGTAATAAATGTTTGACAGAATGTGGAAAAATTAGAATCATCATCCACTACTGGTGGGAATCTAAAAAGATGTGATACTTTGAAAAGTAGTTGGCAATTCTTTAATATGCTAAAAATAGAGTGAGACATATAAGCCTGAAATTTTACTGCTAAGTATGTGACCAAAAGGAAAAAAGACATTTATCCACAAAAAATCTTGTACATGATAGTTCATAGCAGTATTGTTAATAATATCTAAGAAGTATAAACCAAAGTTTATCAGCTGACAAATGGCTAAAAATAAGTGAAATATTATTGGGCAATAAAAAAGTAGACAAGGGTACCTGCATGATCAATGTTTATATACCTCACCCTGAATTGTACCCCACATCTTTATAATAAATAAATACATTTTTTTAAAGTTTAAAATGAAAAAAAAGTAGAATACTGATACATGCCTCAACATGGATGAATCTTGAAAAAAGTGTGATAGGCTAAAGAAACTAGTAAAGCAACACTATATATTTTGTGACTCACTTATATAAAATATTTAGAATAGGAGAATCCACAGAGACTAATTATAGACTAGTTGTTGTCAGGGCTGGAGAATGGTATTTAGAAGGAAGTGGATCTTGACTACTAATGAATACAGGGATTTTAAATTTTTTTTAGTATAAAGATATTCAAAATTTAGATCATGGTAATAGTTGCCTAAATGGGTGCATTTTGTGGTATGTGAATTATAGTTCAGTAAAGCTATAAAAATTAATGGATAAATACTTGGTTGAAAGCAATACACTTCTTAACTAAATATGGGTATAATAATAAAATATTGTCTGCTATTTATTGACTGTTACAGGAGCCATGTGAGTATCAGATATCATAATACTTTCGATACATTATCTCTAAGACAACACCGAAGAGTGGAAAATATTAATCAACATGTTATAGATGAGCAAATGAAATGTTTTAAAAATTAGGTTGGGAGGTCACAGCTAATCACCGGGTAAATGGTAGCACTAGGATATAAAAGCAGGACATAAGGTCGATGAACTTTTATCTCTCTGGCCTTATAAAATATCTAGAGCAACATTTATCAAAACGTATTTGCAGGGCATGAGTGCCAGTAATGTTTTTAGAATTTACATTTTTTAAAGATTCCATGGTTAAGACTGAAAACAGTGAACCCGTAAACATATTGTCTTTGAAACTATAATAAGAACCTTGATTCAATTATTTCCGTACAACTGAGCTAAAAAGCCCATGTTAAAACAAGTGACTTTCCTAGCGTGTTCTAATCTGTGGAAGCACCGAAACTGCTTTTCAAGTCAGTGGTTTTATTCCACCATATCAGCCATTTATCAAAGACAAGAGTTTAGCTATTCTACTTAATGATTTGGGACAATTAGTGACATTATTGCTGCTCTCTTGAAAACCTTGCCTCTTGGCGAGGCTCAGTAGCTCAGCCTGCAATCCCAGCACTTTGGGAGGCCGAGGTGAGTAGATTGCCTGAGTCCGCGGGTTGGAGACCAGCCCCAGCAATTTAGCGAGTATTGTCTCCACAGTTAAAAAGAAATTAGCCGGGTGTGGTAGCGCACGCCTGTAGTTCCAGCTACTTGGAAGGCTGAGGAGGAAGGATGGCCAGAGCCCAGCAGGTGATGTTGGGGTGGCCTTGCGCGTGCCACTGCATTCCAGAGTGAGACTCCAAATGGGGGAGGGAGGACTTGCGTCTCTATACATGCTAACACAGTAATATGGCACTAGCTTCGTTCTACTCAAATGAGAATAATGATAATTTTTTCTTGAATCTCTTGCCTAGACATGTAGGACTGTAGAAACCTATGACACATTGGCCTATATGGTAATGAGGAGCTTTTATAACAAAGACTGGGACAGGCCTAATCTCAGGATTTTTTCTTGCCTACACGGAAAAATGAGGCTACATATTTACATGAATTCATGTGCCCCATGAATTGTGCCAAGTATGATGTCACTTTTTCCCCAAATGGGCGACTTATAAATAAAATGTTCAAACCCTGAGCTATGTATTCAACTAAACATCCTCCATTCCCCATTCCAATGCTACCCGTATATTAATTCTTGAAGTTCTGTTCTGATCAACTCAATCACCTACTCAAGAATCATAAATAGTTTTTCTACTGTCTGCAAGATAAAAATCTTTTAGAATGTTGTTTATGATTTTCTTTTAGAATGTTGTTTATGTTTATCCACTATTCATACATAATTTCCACAAATAATTGTAACTTGTTAGTCTCTCAGACGAACCTCATACTTATTAATTGCTAGATCTTTGCTCATGTTTGTTTTTCCTGTGCTCGAAATTGTTTCTTTTCCTAACTGCTTGAAAAAAAAGTTATTCTCAAAGGCAACCTCCATGATAAATTCTTTAATTCCCCAATAAGAAATAGATTGTGCTTTTTCTGAATTCTTTGGAAAATTATTTATAAAACTCATCTGACACATTTACACTTATAATTTTACTTGCACTTTGCTATAATATAAGAGAAAATAACTTACCCTTAACCGCCTACTATCCTATGACTGAAGAAATAGATACTTAGCAAGGCAGCCCCTGGTCAAGCACCTAATAAGGACCAGAAATTGGATTGAAATTAATTTAGCTAAATCCAAAGCCTGAGCTCTTATGATAACGACAGTAGGTAACTCCCCCCCGCCCAGTCCAACTATATTTAAGGCACTGTTCTCTTTCCATTTAAAAAGCCCTTCTCTCCTTCTTGAATCTCTTTATTCTCCTGTCTCTGAGACCTAATTTTTCTCCCATATCACTGTATCTCAGGGTCTATTTCAAGATTTTTTCCTCTTCTCAATCCCTAGTTGTTGGAATGTCCCAACCTTGGACTCTTTATCTTCTTTATCAACACTCATTGTCATGATTTTAAGTACTATCTATAAGCGTGTGACTCCAAGATTTGCATATCCAACTCCAATCTCTCTCTGAGCTACAGACAAAAATATCCAACCACCTGCTCAGAACCTCCATTTGGATGTCTAATTTAAAGTTAAATTATTCAGAGAAGTTTCTCTGCTTCTCTCTCCTACCAAAATACATTCCTATACCTCCTTTTTCCCTATCTCACCAAAAAGCATACCATCTACCCAATAGTTCAAAGCAAAAATTAATAGCGATCCTTGATTTATCTTTTTATTTCTCATGTAGAATCCACAGAAGTTCTGTTGGTGGCCATCAAAATGTCTCATAATTTCTGACCACCAGCATGCTTACCATGTTCATTGAAGCCATCAAAATATCTCATTTAGAAATTATCAAGTCTTCATAACTAGGTCTTCTAATCCTTTTCCAGTACAGGATAGCTTCTGTTTTTTCCTGCAGATTTACTCACCACTGCCTTTGCCCTGTCCTGCGTCTCCCAAGGCTGACTTGAATGGACTGCACCATCAGAATCCCTTGTAGTCCAGATTGCATTTGGTTCGTTCAATGGACAAGGATGGGAGAGAGCATCAGGGAGAGTTAGGAGCAAGGGGAGTGTGAGGGAGAGAGAGAAAGTCCCAGGATTGTTCCATGAAGTGACTGTAGGTTAAGCACTTCTTGAACTTAAGGTCTCAGTTTTAACAGGCATCCCACTTCATACAATTCCTTCTCTTCTCATTTCACTAACTTCTGTATTGCTCTGTCCATTTGGTCCCATGAGTGGTAAAACTCCCAGTTTTGTCCTTGGTTTAATGCACTGTAGTTTGCTGATTTGCTACATCTTTATGAATAGTTCTTTTACTTAGTTCTTCTCAAACTAGCCAATATGAGTGTGTCGTGCCATTTTTGCCCAGCAGGGACTTCAACTCATATAATATCTATGACTTATTCTACACATATCAACATAAATGACTTTTTAAGAAAATATTTAGAATCATGAATCATTTCTTCTCCAAGTCCTCTAGTGACATTCCTACATAGTTAGACTGAAATCCAAACTCTGAACATAGATCTTTAGGCCCTGTGGTAGCTGGCTCTGCCCAAACTATGGATTCATCTTCTATCCCTTTTAGCTTTACTCCTTCTGTTCCTATGGTCTTAACTTTCCATTTGTTTCTGAAATAAGAATATACCACATAGAGTTTTCTTCTGTCTCTGTGCAGTTGCATTTTTCTATTTTGCCTGAAGCAATCCCGTACACAGGTGATCATTGCTTGCTTCTTAATTTCTTTTCTTTTTTTGAAATAAAGATGTGGAGTACAATTCAGGGTTAGGTATACAGACATTTATTATGCAGGTACCCCTGTTGATGAGGTATGCCCCTCCCTCCCCTAGCAGCTTTTTTAGATATCATTTAGATGGGCCTCTCTAACTTTGAAAAACTTCTTTCATTTGCAGTCAGTATCAAACCTTTTACCTGACTTTCTTTTTCTCCTAGAATTTATCTCCATCTCACAATTGAATATTTATTTATTTGATATTATCTGTTTTATTCACCTGAGTATATTTTACAGTGTCAAGGATTTAATCTCGTTTAGTCACTGTTATGTTCAGGGTAGAAATACTAGTGTGCTATGAAAAAAAATGAAGAATGATTTGAGCACATGAATGAATGAATGAGAGAGATAGGCAGGTAAATACTGTTATAATCATCATTTTACAGATAAGGAATTAAGATTTTCCTAGAAAATGGTAGACCAGAAAATATGGAGCTACTTTAATTAAGGCATGAACTATATCTTATTATACTTTTAATTTCCCTTAAACTCTGACATAGTGCCTTGCTCGTAGCAATTCTTCAATTGATTTATGTTCACTAATGATGAAAACTTTTTAAGGCAGAGCAATGTGGCACATATTGGTTTTTGGAAGGGAAACTAGTTAGGATTTTATTTTAGTACTTAGGTATATATTTCCAGATAGTCTTAGACAACATAAATTGATCATTAAAAAGGCATTTTAATGAAGGCATCTGTGACTATTACAGGCAAACATTAATGATTTACATATATCTGCTTATAATTGCTTACCTAGTTTATAGATCATCCAGACCTTTAGTTGCTGCTTGTCTTTTGGAAGGTCTGCTCTTTGAACATTTTGTGACTCATTAGTAAATGTATCAGACAGTTTGTACAGAAAAAATAAGCTATCATAAATTCGTATTAGTCATTTAGAAAATTTTATTAGTAGTTCTGATACAAGCAAATGAAATCATTTAAAAAATAAAGTGTTATATGTCAGCTTTACTCTTGAATTCAGCTTCACAACTGTTGTTTCAACTCTGCACTGAATATATTCTTGTTTATAATGTGATATGTGGATCTAAAAATGTAGATATTAACCCTGTTGATATTATTTGCTTAAGAAGTTAAGAAACACATACCTGAAGCAAGCAGATATCAAGTTCAAGACAAGATGCTACATAAGCTCATACAGGATACTGTGGTCCAGATTTGTTTATGATTTCCAAGACTATTCTAATATGATTTTCATAAATTATCTTAATTTGGTTTAACCGGATAGTTACAACCATAGCATGCGTGACATTTTTAGTCATAGTGACCAGTGTTGGCTGTGCTGTATTGTGACTGTAAATTTGGTAATTTTAATACTAGTCTAGTCTTTGGGTAAATTGTTTTCCTCCTGGGAAAAAAAAAGCTATTAGCCTTTTTGTCACAATATTGTAGAACTACTTAGAACATATGGTTCTACGAAATGAAGATATTTTCTAACCACAGTCTGAGATGGGAAGATACCATTAGAAAATTTAAGGATGGCCTTTAGAAACTGTATTCTTCACTAGCCACATTAGCACGTGGGTGGGATTGGCAGTTACAGGGCACGGGGAAGGAAGGTAGTGGGGTAGGAGGGAGTGACCACACAAGGGGTACCTGGTCCACTACCAGGGGGAGGGAGGGCCAGCTAGATACCCAAACTTCATTTGCATGCAGCCCACTTACATTGCAAAGTCTCACTTATACCCCATAACTCTAAAATAAAAATAGAAAAAGAAACTGTTCTAAGACCAAGGCAAATGAACAGACTGAGATGCCCAAGTTTATGTATAATTATCAATATGAGGGAAAAAATATATTAAAACTTCTCTCATAAGAGTATGTAATATCTTCATATATTCCATTTATGTAATTCTGCATTCTCATGTTTGTCCTGATGAGAAATATTTTTAAAAACAATTTTAAGCATTATTGTTTCTGGTCAATAAATTACTACTAATTTTTCTCCCAAAGGGGAAAAAAGAGTTCCTCTTTTGTACAATGTCTATTACTTTAGGAAGTTAAAAATTATCATTACAGTAAGATTCTCAGTGGCTATCAAACCTTAAAGAAATTCTAAGATTAACTCAAGTAAAGATACAGACCAAGTTTCAACTCAATGCCACAAGCCAATGTACAAAAATTAGGAAATGTAAATTGATACCGATTAGAATCTACAATGAAAATATTTAAGCATCAAATAGAATAGTGTTAGAATTCAAAGAAATATCATATGAAGTATGAAAAGAATAGAAACACTCTAAAAAATAACTTTATATATAAATATTTATAACTGAATACTATTTACAATATGTATTATTATAAACATTATTCTATTATAATATAAATATATTACATATTATGTAGTAATGTTTGCACATAACTATATGTATATATATAATATATATTTCATCTCTGGATTCCTTCTCTCTGGAAAACCCTGACTAATGCAGATTTGGTACTGGGGAAACCATATATCATTTCTTCTTACTCTATTCCTTACAATTCAATGGAAGATATCTGTGAAACTGTTCCCTCAAAGGAAGACTATATATAATACACTAAGTGTATGAGGCTACTCAGTGGTGAAAGATAAAACTTTGAAAGACAATTATTATTGGTGCTGAAAAAGCAAAAAATCACTTCATTGAAATGTCTAAGCAAAAACTAGACTTTCAAGTGGATAGCATTTATTAGAAAATGTATAGACTACAACCACTTTCCAAATACAAGGGTAGCAAGTGATTTGAAGATCATAAAAGAGAAAACTCAAGTGAAAAATACCTGTCAAATTTTTGAATTGTATGTGACTTTGCTATGTATTTCATCTTCACAACATTTCTAACACTGGATGTATATACTGTGTAAAGACTTTTAGAGAGTTCTAACTAATTGTATGCATTTTTGCAAATTTGACACCACAAAAGTATACTATCACAATGTTGATTTTGTGTGTAAGCATTGTGTGTGTACATAAAAACATTGATGCTTTCTCAACAAATGAAGAGATGTCCTTTATTTGTGAAAAATAAAATTGCTCAAGGTCTTGGCTCTGTGAATGACTATATATGCAGGGGCAAAGCATTGCAGTTTTTGACTGATCTTGTGAAAAGATTTAGATGTACCATATTTTTAAAAAAATTCAGTCCACTTTTGATGGTCAGCATGGTTGGTTCCATGTTTTTGCTGTTGTAAATAATACTGCAGTAAACATGCATGTGCAGGTATCTTTTTTGTAGAATGATTTGTGAGTTCCTCTGGATATAATCCCAGAAGGGGGATTGCTGGGTCATATGGAATGTCAATTTTTAGATCTTTTAGGAATTGCCACACTGTTTTCCACAGAGGTTGTACTAGTTTACCTTCCCAGTAACAGTGTAGAAGCTTTCCCCTTTCCCACATTCTTTTTAGCATTTGTTGTTTTTTAAGTTATTGATGATGACTATCCTGATTGGAGTCAGGTGGTTTCTCAGTGTGGTTTTAATTAAAAAAAAAAAAAGAAGATTTAGATGGTCCATCACAGTATTTCAGCTGGCGAGAGATAGCTGGGGTATACATAACCACCAACCATAGTAATATGCATTTATAGATTTTGCTTTTTTATCTATTTCCTTATGAATGTGGTTCATCTGCTCATAACTCTTATGCCCGTGCAACTTTTGTTATTATACCTGACTGTGCATGCTTGCAAAAATATGTATGTTGTCTACTTTATTGTGTAAAGGGGTCTATGGAATGTTCTGTCATGTTTCTCAAATAAATCTCTTTTTAAAATATAAATACATTTTTAAAAATTCTAAAAATCATTTTTTCTAGAATTACATTTGCAAGATTTTGATATTTGATGATCATGATTTTCAGGATTTCAATATTTGGGTTTGTATTTTCCAGGATGTGACCCCAACCCCTTCATACCCAAGTTCTTCTATTGTTGAAACTACTGTAGTGCATTTTCACAACTAATGTACCATTCAATTAAGGTCAATACCTTATTTAGAGTTCCTCAATTTCTGCCTTGTGTCCTTTTTCTGGTTCAGGATTCCATCCAGGATAGTACATTATAGTTAGTCTTCTCAGGATCCTCTAGTCTATGAGGCAGTTTCTTAGACTTCCCTTTTATTTGATGACCTTGATAGTTGAGGAATGCTGGTCAAGTTCTGTATTATCAAATGTCTTTCCGTTTGGGTTTGCTTTATGCTTATCTTATAGTTACAGATTATTTATTAATTTTGAGGAGGGAGATCACTGATATAAATTGTCATTCGTGTAACATTATATCAAGAGTGCATGCTGTTAACATAACTTGCCCCTGATGTTGTTAACCTTTATTATCTGACCCAAGAAATGTCTGTCAGGTTTTTCTACTCGTATGTTACTTTTCTCCCTCTCTTTTCGTAATCTGCTCTTTAATAGAAAGTCATTAGATACATCTTATATATAAATGGTGAGACATTATCCTCAACCTCCTTGAAAGGGTGGTAGCTAAATAATTTATTTGGAATTTTTCTTCATGAAAAATATATTTACTCGTCCCCATTTGTTTACTTATTTGATCATTTAGACACATCTTACATATAAGAGATGGGACATTATCCTACATCTCCCTGAAAAAGCACTAACTAAATGATTTATTTGGAATTATTCTGCATGGAAGATGTGCTTACGTGCTCATAGTTATTTATTTATTCAATCATTTTATTGTATCAGTTCGGACATGGATGGCTATTTTATAATTTGGGTTGTAATCTAATGCTACATTATTTATTTTGTTGTTCAAATTGTTCCACTTTTGACCACTGAGAGTTCTTTCAGTTGGTTCCTATGCCCCTTTGACATTCCCCCATGTTGTTGTTGTTGTTGTTATTATTTGAGTATTATCTCAATTTCTGAACAACACAATGCTCAGTGATTTACTTGTATGTTCCCTGCCTCAACCCTGGAATCAATTGTTCATCTAAAAGCTCATCACCAAACTCTTGGTCATGCAGATTTCCTCCTACACTTTCTTTCATCAAATTTGGATATTTGATTTATTTTGAATTAATCTCTGTGTAAGATATAAAGTCTGTGTCTACATCACTTTTCTGTGTGAATATCCAATCATTCCAACACCAGTTATTGAAGGCTTTTTTTTCTCCTTTGATTTGCCTTTGCACCTTTGTCAAAGAATTGTAGGGGACATAATTTCTGGATATATTTCTTGGCTCTCTATTTTGTTCCCCTAACAGTGTGTTTATTCAGATTAATCAAATATATATTTATTGGAGTTACTGATTACATATTTTGCAGTGAGGGGTGCTAGCTTAAAGTGTATTTTTAAATTTCAAATGTTGCATGTTCATTGCTGATATATAGGAAAGCAACTGACTATTAACCTTGACCTTGTACTCTACAACTTTGTAATACTAATTAATTAAAGAGTTTAGGGAGGGGTTTTTTTAGTTTGGTTTTTTTTTTTTTTTTTTTTTTTGGTCCCTTGTTATAATACATACCATAACTTTCTGTGTAAAAAAAAAAACCAAAAAAAAAAAAAAAAAAAAAAACAGAATTATTTTTTGGAGGACAGCCCCCATGTAGTATAGGCTTCTCCCTAGGTAAATATTTTAGGAACAGCTGGGCATCATTGTACCAGCTAACGTTGTGAGAGGCTGTGTTTGACTTCAGTTAATTTTTTTTTTATCTTTCAATGCCTTTGCCCATAATTTGGTGATTTATAAGTGCACTTGATCATACATGCTGAATGTTCAGCAGTTTTTAACCAAAAATGGCGTGAGCCCCATGTCCTCATTCTCCTTATCCACCCAATTTCATCCCAAGCTACTTTTTTGCTGTTTTCCCAGATTTAAAAAATAGTCCTCAAAGAGTTACATTTTTCCAATGTGGAAGAGATGAAACAAAAAATGACAGAAGCACTAAAAGGTATCAGCATTTATAAGTTCAAAAACTGTTTTGATCAGTGGAAAAAGTGTCCTGATAAGTGTATTACATAAAACAGAGAGTACTTTGAAGATGACTGAAGTTTATACATGTCAGATTCAATACACATTTTTTAATAAATAAATTCCAGGTTTTTGATGGTACCCCCTTGTAGAAAGACAATTTTATTCTTCTAGTTTATATGCATCCTATTTATGTTGCTTGCTACATTGCAATAACTAACTAAAATTTCAGTACAATTTTGAAGTTATTAATGAGAAAATAACCTTGCCTTGTTTAAAAAAAATGGCAATTCCTCTCTCAATGCTGTATCAAGTCTAACTTTAACTGAAGGTTTTATACATATATTAGTTATAAGGTTTAAAAAGTATTTTCTATTCCTAGGTTTTTAGAGTTTTTATTATGAATGTGTGTTGAATTTTGTTATATACTTTTTCTGCATCTATTGATAGAATCATATACTTTTCCTTATTCACTCTGTTATGAATGAGTTACTTTGATTCATTTACAGATGTTGAACTAGCCTTGCATTCCTGGAATAAATGACATTTAGAAGTGACATAAATGATATTTGTGTATTTTTTATATTACTGGATTTGATTTGCTAATGTTTTGTTAAGAATTTTTGCTTCTTAGTCTGAAAGATATTGATCTGTAGATTCCTTTTCTTGTAATGTCTTTATTTTGGTCTTGATATTTGTGTACTAATAACCTAATAAAATGAATAAAAGAATATTATTTCTTCTAATATTCTATATAATAAATTGTATATAATTGCTACTATTTCTTAAAATGTGTGATAAAATTTACTAATGAAACTATTTAAGCCACATAATTTTTTCTGGATTGTTTTTAACTACTAATTCAATTTCTTAATGAATGTAGGGCTGCCCAAGTAATTTATTTCTTCTTAAATCAATTTTGGCAGTTTTGTTTCTTTCAAGTAACTGGCCCATATCATAGAAGCTATCAAATTTGTAGACATGAAGTTGCTCATAGTATTTCCTTATTATATTTGTAATATCCATGTCATCAGCAGTGGTGAAAACCCTTTCAATTCTGATACTGACAGTTAAGATTTTTTTCTCTCTCTCTCTTTTTTTTTTTTTTTTTAGGATGAGGGGTACAATTCAGGATTAGGTATGCAAATGGTTACTGTACAGGTAAAGTTTGGACCTCACTTTAGTCCTCACTTCACCTGGTTTGAGATCAGGTACCCTTATTGATGAAGTGTACCACCCCTCTTTCTTCTCTGGCAATTTCTCATGGCTGCCAATCTCTTTCTTGTCATACTATGATAGCTGGTCAGCATCCACTGATGAGTGGGAATATGTGGTACTCAGTTCTTTGTTTCTGTGATAGATTACTGACTATTATAGACTCCAAATCCATCCAAGTTGCTGCAAAATTTATAATTTTGTCCTTCTTTATGGTTACATTATATTTAGTTGTGTATATGTACCACTTTTTTTAATCCAGTCCATTTTTGATGGGTTAGTTCCATGTTTTTGCTTTTGCAAATAATGCTGCAATAAACATGCATGTACAGGTATCTTTTTCATACAGTGATTTGAGTTCTTCTGGGTATATTCCCAGTAGGGATATTGTGGGGTCATCTGGAAGGTTAATTTTAAGATCTTTTAGGAATCACCACACTGTTTTACACAGAGGTTATACTAGTTTACACTCCCACCAACAGCATAGAAGTGTTTGCTTTTCCCCACATTCTCTCCAGCATCTGTTGATTTTTGAGTTATAGATAATGGCTATCCTGACTAGAGTTAGATGGTATCTCAGAGTGGTTTAATTTGCATTTACTTGATGACTAGTGAAGCTAAGCATTTTTTCATGTATCTGTTGGCTGCTCGTATGTCTTCTTTTGAGAAGTGTCTACTCATATTTTTGCCCACTTTGTAATGGGACTGTTGTTTTTTTCCTTTTTAGCACATTTGAGTTCCTTGTAGATTTTAGTTTTCGTTTTGGTTTTTTTTTTTTTTTTTGGCACATTTGAGTTCCTTGTAGATCCTAGCTGTTAGGCCTTTGTCAGCTATACAGTTGGCAAATATTTTTTCCCATTTTGTGGGCTGTATACCTACTCTCTTGATTTCTTTTGCATTGCAGAAACTTTTCAGTTTGATGAGATTCCACATGACAATCTTATATCTTATGGCCTAGGCATTTCAGGCTTTGATCAAGAATTGGTTTCCAGTTAAATTTTCTATAAGGGTGTCTCCTGCATTTTCTAAGTTTCTTATAATTTGAGATTTTATATTTAGGTCTTTAATCCCTTTAGATTTGATTTTTGTATATGGCAATAGGTAAAGGTCTTGTTTTAATCCTCTGCATGTGGGTAGTCAGTTTTTCCAGTACCGTTAACTGAATAGGTTCTCCTGTCCCAAGTGGTTTTAAGTGGAGGCTTTGTCAAAGATGAGTTGGTTGAGAAATTGAGGTTTTGCTTCTGGAATCTCTATCCTGTTCCTTTGATCTATAAGCCTGATCTTGAACCAATACCAGGCTGTTTTGATTACTGTAGCTTTATAATAAAGTTTAAAGTCTGGAAGTGTGATACCTCCTGCTCTCTTTCTTTTGCTGAGAATTGTATTGGATATTCATGATCATCTGTGTTTCCATATGAATTTCTGTATTGTTCTTTCTAGGCCTGAGAATAATGATGTTGGTAATTTAATGGGTATTGCATTAAATCTGCAGATTGCCTTTGGTAGGATGGATATCTTAACAATGTTGATTCTTCCAATCTATGAGCATGGAATATTTTTCTATTTGTTAGTGTCGTCTTTGATTTCTTTGAGTTTTTTGTAGTTTTCATTGTAAAGGTTTTCACTTCTTTGGTTAGGAAGATGCTGAGGTATTTCATCTTCTTTTTTGTGGCTATTGTGAATGGGATTATGGTTTTTATTTGGTTCTCTGCCTATTTGTTGTTGGTGTATAAGATTGTGACTGTCTTTTGCACACTGATTTTAAACCCCAAGCCTTTTCTAAAGTCTTTTTTCAGTGCAAGAAGGTTTATGACAGATTCTCTTGGATTTTCAAGATCAGCAAAGAGGAATAACTTTGTCAGCAAAGAGGGATAACTAGACTTCCTCTTTTCCTATTTGGATACCCTTGATTTCCTTCTCTTGTCTGATTTCTGTAGCTAGGACTTCCAACATTATGTGGAACAGGAGGGGTGAAAGTGGGCAAACTTGTCTTGTTTTGGTTTTCAGAAGAAATGCTTTCAATTTCTGTTTATTTAGCAATTTGTTGGTTGTGGGTTTATCATAGATGGCTCTTATTATTTTGAGTTATGTTCTCTCTATGCCTGAGTGTTCAAGGGTTTTTATCAAGAGGGATGCTATATTTTATCATAAACTTTTTTTCTGCATCTAATGATATAATCATGTGATTGTTATCTTTATATCTGTTGATGTATTTAATGACATTTATGATGTTGAAGATGTTGAACTAGCCCTGTGTCCTGGGGATGAAGCCTACTTGGTCATGGTGGATGATTTTCGAGATGTGTTGTTGAATCTGATTTGCTAGAATCTTATTGATTATTTTTGCGTCTATATTCATCAGGGCTGGTCTCTTTCTTTGTTGGATCTTTACCCAGTTTGGGTATCAGTATGATGTTACCTTCGCAAAATGATTTGGGAAGAGTTCTATCCTTCTCAATTGCTTGGAATACTTTTAGTAGTATGGTTATCAGCTTCTCCTTCTATGTTTTGTTGAACTCTACTGCAAAGTCATCTGGTCCGGGACTTTTTTTTTTTGGTAGGTAGTTTTTTAATGATGAAGTCAATTTACTGAGTTGATATTGGTCAGTTAAATGCCTCAATTTCTTCTTGTCTCAACCTTGGGAGATTGTGTGATGTCGGTAAGTCCTCCATTTCATTTAGATTTTCGAGTTTGTTTCCATACAGGTGTGCAAAGCAATCTCTGATAATTTTTTGTATTTCTTTAGGGTTCGTTGTGATTTGATCGTTTGTATTTCTGATTGTGTTTACTGGGGCTTTCCCCCTCTTTTATCAGTCAATCTGGCTAGAGGTCTGTCAATCTTGTTTATCAAAGAACCAGCTTTTTGTTTTGTTGGTTTTGCTATTATATTTTTGTCTTCTATGTCCTGTATTTGGACTTTTACTTTGGTGATCTGGATTCTTTTGCCAAAGTTAGGGTTTGGGTAGTTTTGACTTTCTAGTTCCCTTAGGTGATTTGTTAGGCTGTTAACTTCTGATCTATCCATTTTCTTGATGTGTGTTCAGAAAGAAATGAATTCCTCTCTTAGTATGGCTTTCATGGCTTTCCCAGAGGGTATGGTAAGATGTGTCTTTATTTTCATTTATTTCCAGAAATCTTTTAATTTCTGCTTTGATTTCCATGTTGTCTCAGAAGTTGTAAAGAATCATGCTGTGTAGTATCCATGTCTTTGTGTGTTTGGGGGTAGTTATGTTGGTGTTGATATTTATTTTTATTCCCCTGTGGTCTGAGAAAGTGCAGGACAGTATTTTGATCTTAGGGAATTTATGTATGCTTGATTTATGGTCAAGGATGTGGTCAATCTTGGAGTACATTCCATGTGTTGATGAGTGGAGTTGGGTGGAGTGCTCTGTAGGTATCTATTAAGTACATTTTTTCCAGAGTCCAGCTGAGGTTCTGGATCTCCTTGTTTATTTTTTTTGTCTTGATGATCTATCTGGGGTTCTTAGTGGGGTATTTAAGTCCCCAGCTATAATACTGTTAGCATCTTTATCTTTTTTTAGTTTATTTGGTAGTTGCTTTATAATAATTGGTGCTCTTATGTTGGGTGCATCAATGTTTAGAATGGATATTTCTTGTTGATGGATTAAACTTTTTATCATTATGCACTGATTTTCCATATCTTTTAAAATTTTTGATAGCTTAAACAATATTTTTTCTGATATTAAGATCACAACTCTTGCTTTCTTTTGTGTTCCATTCACCTTAAAATTTGTTTCCCAGCCTCTTACTTTGAGTCCATGAGTATCCATTCTAGTGAGAAGACTCTTGTGGTGACAGCATATTGTTGCATCATTTTTAAAATCCAATTTGCCATTCTGTGTCTTTCAGTAGTGCATTCATGTTCAGACTAATTTTCAGATGTGAGAGTTTATCCCTGTCATTAGATTCTTACAGAGTTTGTTGTAGTTGTTTATTTCTTTGCTGTTTTTTTTTTTTTTGAGATTGATATATGTGTCTGATTTCAATCTTTTGTCCGCATTCTTGGGAATAATGCTGTCATTCTTTTTTTTCTTTCTTCTTTGTTTAATACTTTTTAATGCATTTCTTGTAGAGCTGGTCTGGAGTTGGCATAAACCCTGAGGGATCGAATGTCTAGGAAACATTTTATTTCTCCATCACTGATGAAGCTTAGTTGAGTAGGAAATTATTGGTTGAAATTGTTTACCTTTGAGAACTTTGAAGATTGGACTTCAGTTTTTTCTAGCCTGTACTGTTTCTGTAGATAAATCTGCTGCTATTCTAATTGGTTTTCCCTGGTAGGGAGTCTGACTATTCTCTCTTACTGCCTTTAGGATTTTTTCTTTTATATCTACTTTGTGTAGGTGAATTACTATATATCTACAAGTATGTCTTCTCATTTGACATCTTGCAGGTGTTCTCTGAATCTTTTGTGTTTGAATAGTCACATCTCTGATAAGATGAAGGAAGTTTTCTTGGATAATTTCATGGAACATTTGTTCAGGATGGTCTCTGTTTCTCTGTCTCAGGAATGCCAATTAATTGTAGGTTAGATCTCTTGATATAATCACACGTCTCTTAGAGGCTTTACTCCATCTTTTTAAGCTACTTTTCTACATTTTTAATGGTTTGGGTTAATTCCATATTTTCATTCTCAAACTCTGAGATTTCTTCTTCTTCTTGCTTAATTCTGTTTTCCATGCTTGCCAGTTTTTTATTTCTTGCTTTTACTGTATTCTTTATTGCTGTCATCTCCATTATCAACTCCTTCATTCTTTCCTCCCGTATCTTCTCATTTCTATTTATTCTCTCTATTAGTATCTTGATACCTGAGTTTGTGGTTTGAGATCAGTCATTCTAGGGGCTCTTCATTGTTTGAATCCAAAGTCTGTATTCTTGGGTGCTGTCTTCCCAGAAGTCTGAATTAAACCTGTGCTCTTTCTTTGGTTCTTCTTCATTTGTGATGGTTTCCCTCCAAATTTTTTCTCCTTTTTTAATTCTGTTGCTCAGTGATGAGTGGATAGCTTTTGCTTGTTTGCTCAACCCTTATTCTTCTTTATGTAGATCCTCTACATTTCTTCAATTTTGAAGTTGAACTGAGGATGAAAGGCTGTGCTTTTTTCAGTTTTAAAATTTGATTAAGCTGTGATGAGAGAGCTGTGGTTCAGAAGGTATCAGCAAATCACAGTATCTGTTGACTGGTATGTGGGACCCTGGAGCCCACCTCCCTCCACCTTACAATCTGACCATGTGGTGGGGGGCACATGCATGCCCCCTGAAATCAAAATAAGATAAGAAAAAGGAAAAGAACAGAAAAGGAAGAAGGGAGACAAAAGGAAGATAAAGAGAGAGAGTCTCCATCTCACCAATCCCTCCAATTTGCTTTTGGTTTCATTATTTTGATTCTTTACTGTTCATTGATTTCTTCTCTAAAGCTATGTCTTTTTTCCTGCTTGCCTTAGGGTTCATTTGCCCACAGGCACACTGACTAATTAATAAACAAAGAAACAAAAACACAAACAAACATACAAACAAAAAACTGATTGTGCATTCACCCTCAAAAATATCCATATACAAACAGAAAAACTAAAAAAAATTTTTTTTTTAGACATAAACAAAAACAGAAAGAAAAAAAAAAAAACAACTTCCTCTTTGCCCAGTTTGGAGCTCCAGGTTCCTTACCTTTTTATCTTTTTTTCTTACTTTTTGCTGGTGGGTCCCAAGCACCTCTGCCTCTTTTGGCTGATGCAGAGGTAGGGATCAGGCTCCAATCTCCAGCCCCTCCCCTCTGCTTTCAGTGCAGGCTGATCAGGTTGCTCTCAGTGTGGGCCAGACACCCCATGGACTGCTAAGGGAGGAGGACAAATCAGATCTGGACTCCCCCAACTCATCTGCTGCTGCTGCCTAGTCTCCCACTTGGATCAGGTGTCTCTATACTTGGTCTAGAATGGGAGTGGGGTGTCTGTCTCTCTGTGTCCGCTCCTGATGTTTCCTCTCTAGGCCAGCAATGGTCAATCCAAGAGGGGTGTGGAGATCACTTCCAGGTCTCAGGTTGGAGGCTGAAGAGAGTTGGACAGGCTAACATAAGTCTTTGCTTGGTCCCAGGACAGAGAGAATGGTGGCTGTCAGAATCTCCTTGCTGGCAGCAGAGCTCAGCTCCAGATTTCTTCCACATGCCTTCTCCATCGTTCCTTCTGCCAGTGCCCAGCCCACTGCCACAGTCTGTGGCATAGGCAGGGGCTGAGTAGCCACTGATCTCTGCTGCCTCCTTTCAAGAGATCCCCAAGAATGGCAGACCATTTCAGAGCAGTGATGGGTTGCAGCTGCCTCCAAAGGGGAGACCCAGATGCTTGATCTCAAGTCTACCCTCACCAGACTTTTACCCACTCACCTGCATTCTCCCACACATGCAGACTGTCATTATGAACACTCACTATTGTAGAGACTCTCGTTCCCATCAGTTACGTCTCCATCTTGCCAATCCCTCCAACCTGCTTTTGGTTTCATTATTTTGACTATTGTTTACTGTTCATTGATTTCTTCTCTAAAGTTATTTCTTTTTTTTTTCTGCTTGCCTTAGTGTTTATTTGCCCATTTTTCTCCATTTCCTAAAGTTAAGAAAATTAGTTTATTAACTTTTGATGAATGGTCCTCAGTGATTTCTATCTTGCATTTCTTTAATCTATAATTCAAATAGCATACTGGAGACTTGTAGGTGTGGTGGTAGGGTATGGAGGAGGGGAAATATTTCATAATATTCTTATTAAGTCTAAATCTTTGTGAGTCTGTGTCTTTGGGGTGTGTTTTTCACAAGTTAATTTCTCTTTTCTAGACAGTTGGCAGTTTATCTCTGTTTCCTACTCTCTTTCTTGACTGCAATCCTTTATCTACTTTCTTGAAGCCCTTACCCTGTTCATTTTTCCCCCTTAGATCATGCAAGAGGAGTGGAGCTTGAGCCAAATTTTCTTTCTTCAGCTGGAGAAAGTTTTTTCAAAACTGCCTCTTAATGAATTTTATTCCCCTGGAGATTAATATTTGAGAGAAGATTCTAGATGCATTTCAAGATGGCTGACCTTCTCTCCATCTAGCACTATAAGAGGATCTTTCTCAAATTCTCATAATTAAAACTTGATAGGTTTATGAAATAAAAGTCTGAACAAGTGTGGGGGCCTCTTTATGATTATAGTCCCCTCAAACTTTCCACTTTCAAGCTAATGTCCATTCATCCTCCAGTTTAGTTTTGTTTTGTTTTTTCAAAATGAGGGGTACAATTCTGGGTTAAGAACATAAAGGGTCATTGTACGTGTGAAGTTTGGACCTTCTAGTGGTTTTCACTTTGCCTGGTTTGGTATCAGGTACCATTATCAACGATATGTGTCTCCTCATCCCTGGCAGTGATCTGCTACTGCCAATCTCTTTCATGTAGCATTATGATAAATGTTCAGGGTGCACTTATGAGTCAGAATATGTGGTACTCAGGAATTTGAAGTATGACAGACTCTAAATACATCCAAGTTGCTGTGAAGTCCATAATTTGTTCTTCTTTATTGCTGCATGAAATTCCTTTGTGTATGTGTACCATACTCCTCCTGTCCATCATAGTATTGGAAGTCCTAGCTAAAGCAATCAGACAAGACAAGGAAATCAGAGGTATCCAAATAGAAAAAGAGGAAGTTAAATTATCCCTCTCTCCCAATGATATGATCCTATACCTTGAAAATCTAAGAGAATCTGTCAAAAATCTTCTTGCTCTGATAATGGACTTTGGCAAAGTCTCAGGGAAAAAAAAATCAATGTGCCAAAAACAGTTGCATTTTTACACACCAACAACAAATAGGCAGAGAACCAAATAAAAAGCATAATAGCCACTCACACAATAGCCACACACACACAAAAGAAATATCTCGGTATCTTCCTAACCAGAGAAGTGGAAGACCTTTACAATGAAAACTATAAAACACTGCTCAAAGAAATCAAAGAAGACTCAAACAAATGGAAAAATATTCCATGCTCATGGATTGGAAGAACCAACATTGTTAAGATGTTCATCCTACCCAAGGCAATCTACAGATTCAATGTACTACTCATTAAATTATCGGTATTTTTTCAAGACTTCCATTTCAGAGTAGGTATCAGCTCAAGGAATCCTGTAATTTCTTCTCTGGGTAAGCAAATCTCCAGTGCTGTATCTTGCTGGATGTGATTGTCTCTGCAAATGTTGAGATTTGAGTTTATATTGTTTATTGGTGAGTACAAAACAAAATCACTGATTTATAGTTTGTCCAAGAATTTTTGTTAAAAGGATGACAATGCCAGAGTCTCATCTATTTACATCTGATGCTAATCTTGATGTCTTTAGGAACAGAGATTCATTCTACAACTCAGAATATGGCAGATCAAATTGGTAATGTGTAGAATTCCTTAAATAATGAGAGTAGTAAGTTCATAGTAATTGTCATGCATTGAACTGTGTAACCTGAAAAGAATGCACAAAATGTATTTTCAAGTGGTTATCAAATATTTATGGAAGCTGATTATTTTAAAATATGATACCACAAAGTAAAACTTTAAATAATTTTAAAGCTAAATATATTTTGTATGTCAATAAAATATCATTGAATAGGATTTCATAGCAAAATAAAAAATTATAAATGTATATTGTATTTTAATAAGCAAACATTTATGAAACTTAAATAGGACTATTTGTTTACTTCATTATACCTAACAATAGTACCTTGTTCTATTGCATTTTCCCAATTTAATAATTTTCTATTAATTATTACAGTAACATACAGTTAGCAAAGTTATTTTAATCAAAACATAGATTTTATCTTTATTATAATTTTTCAAGTAATATCAACAAATTATCAAGTTAAAAATAATTTATATGTTTTTGACACCATTGAAATTTCTCATTCAAAAACTGAGAATTCAATCCGAAGAGCTGCCAATCACTGGATCTTAAAATGTTTGCATCAAATATGTAAGAAAAAGTATAACAAACAATATATGGATGTTTAGTACAGTTAAAATTTTTCTTAATTTTCTAGCTAAGTTTTAAAATGGAAATAACTTTCAGTCTTTTAAGATCATTATCATTTCTTTCAACCCTGAAGTAAAATAACCCAAATTCCTTGTAGGAAGATTGCAGCCATTGTAGAAACTATCCTAATCTGTAGCAAGGTTTCCATCCAGTTTGACCTTCACCAGTTTCCTCTCTTTCTGTTTGTAGAGAGACATATACTTAAGAGAAATAATGAGATGAACTTCTGTCAACAAAATTTATCCTTAAAGTAGATTTTTTTTTGCTTCTTTTACTTTTTTTCTTAATCTTTATCTGTTTTTGAAGGAAATTATTTGTATAAATATTTTCAAATAGACTAAGTTTTTCTCAGTTTCAGATTGATATAATTGATATTTTAACTCTGGGCTTGCACCCTGAAGCAATTTCACAAGCACAATTTTTGAAAGTCAACTGAATCAACAGGATATGTGCATGATTTATATATATTTTAATGATAAATGTTTCTTGTGGCTTCAGGCTTAAAATATTTTATATTAGAATATGAAGTAACAGAAAAGGTGAAATGACTATTAAAATGAATCAAAACTCATAATTTTATAAATATGAAAAATAAATTGGAGACAATACATCAATTCTGTTGAATGAGTGTCTAAATGTCAGCATTTTGTAATCTGAAAAATAAATCAAATTACTTTAAATAAAGCCTTCTTTTCAAAAGAAGCTAAAGGGAATAAGAAGAATTTTCACTCATTTGAGAAGGAAATGAGTCCATTGGGGAACTTTGCATGGGGGATAAAGAGATAACCAGGGCTCAAAGCAGACTTGTTAAACTTATTTTAAATATTTCTTTTGGCATTTATTTTATTTTAAAGCTTTCAAGTTTTAATCATTACCATATGGGATTTAGAGAAATTGTTGAAAAATAATTGTTCACAATAACCATAAGTGGTCTGAATGAAATTAGAGCAGAGAGTGACAGAAGTTGTGGTGAGTATAAATTTGCTTTTAAAGACAAATGTTTAATGGAAGGACACATTTAGTATTGTATATAAAAGTATTCATCACTGGCAAAAAATCATAAGCAGTTTGAATTCAAATGAATGTTACTATTTGAATTCAGTTGTCACTCATGTATCTAGCATTTTTTTCTAATGCTATTAGTTCGCAACATATTAGTGCAGATAATTTCATAAGTGTACCATCTCTAAAAGAAACTTTTAAAAAGCTTTGTGTAAATAATGTTATAGTATTCTTATAAGAATGTTTAATGTATTTCCCTTTTCTTTTTTTTTTTAAGGAAAACAAAGCTCTTTAGGATCCTAAACTCTGCTTGCAAACCTAAAAAAAGAAAAAAAAAGATGACAAATATATGACAAAAAATGGAAATTTAAATCTCAATAAGATACAATTTCTCATCTCTCAGTTAGCAAAAATTTAAAAACTTGAAGTTGTGGGAAAATAAACATTTTTATATGTATGTGGTCAGAGTTCAAAATGGTATAATCCACACAAAGAGAAATTTGGCATAATGTAACAAAATCATATTTTGCCCTTTGATCCTAAAATCCTACTTTTAGAAATTTAATATGCTTTTACAAAGGAGAGGTTTGACAATTACCATCTTAATCAAAGGGTGAAACAGCATTGCCTATAGTAAGATGGTATGACTTAATGTGCCACCTCCTGATGTGATATGATGTTTCTCCTGTGGGGGGGAACATCCTCCATGTGCTATGAGGTTGCATACATCTTATCTAAATTGTATCCTAAAGAGGCAGTCAGACAGCATCAAGCTATGCGATAATCTTCAGGACAATTTGACAAGACACTTCAAATCAGTAAATGAAATGAAGAAATGACACAGGTGAAGAGACTTTCACATTGAGGTAGACTAATGGGAATTAGTGGCCAAATGTAATGTGAACCCTGCTTGGTCTCAGAATTAAAACTACCACCACCATGACCTATAAAAGACATCTGGGGAACATTTGAAGACATTTGGATATGAATTGTGCGTTGATTGATGATATTGAGTTACTGTTGATTTTCTTAGGTAGTAGTGGTGTGGTTTTGTAGGTGAATGTCCTTGTTTGTGTAAGAAGCCTGCTGAAATATTTAGATGTGAAGTGTTCTGATGACCTCAGCCTACTACTGTATTTTGACCAAAAGACATCCTGCATGTGTGTGTGTGTGTGTGTGTGTGTGTGTGTGTGCATGCATGTGTGCATGAGTGTTTGTAGAAAAAGAAATATGGAAAGATGAGAGCATGTATGATAAGATTTTAACAAGTAGTGGATTTGTTTAAGGGATGAGTGGGTTACCATTGTACTATTTTATCAATTTTTCTGTGATCTTGGAAAACACAGGTATGAACTGCACATGCTCACTTATACGTAGATGTTTTTGCAATACAATTTACATAGGGTGTGCTTGCCTCTCCTGCTTTCCTTTTGACTTCATCTGCCTTAACCATCTCTGAGATAGCAAGACTAACCCCTCTTTTCCTCCTTTATTCAATGTGTAGACAGTAAGCATGAAGACTTCTGTGATGATCCATTTCAACTTAATGAATGAAAAATATATTTTCACTTTCTTATAATTTTCTTAATAGCATTTGCTTTATTATAGCTTACTTTATTGTAAGAATGCAGTATAAAATGTGTATATATATACAAAATACATATACAAAATGCATATTACTCAACTTTTTATGCTGTTGGTAAGGCTAAGTCTTACGGTGGGCTATTAGTAGTTAAGTTTTTGAGGAGTCGAAAGTTATATATAAACTTTCAACTGCCTGGAGGTTAGAGTTCTAACCCCTGTCTTGTTCAAGGGTCAACTTTATTTTAAAATAAAAATAAAAAAGTATAGAAAATTTTAAAAATCATTGATGCATATAAATAACCATCGACTTCCTAATTTCTTTGATCTTCTCATATGTCATAATACAAATTATAATGCTGCTGTCATTGTGTGGCTATTATCATTTATAAGTACGATTTCAAATTGTTTGAGCTCATTGAGATCACTTTTGAGATGAAAAATAAAATAAAATAAAATCTTAAGAAGAATAAAAATTATTTTTTATGTTAGGGAGGTGTATATGGTGGGGGACAATTGGAGAGATAAATATTGTTCAATATATTAATTGAATCAAATGATATGTGTAATCAAATAATATACATGTTTATCAAAGTAACACAGAACAGAGAATGTTCAGATCCTTTGAAGAGCATCATTTCTATATTCAAGTTATTGATCCTTCATTTATTATCTATGTGATCACACACAATTTACCTAACATCTCCAAACCATAGTTTCTTCTGTAAAAAAAGAATAAGACAATTCTTACAAATGCCATATCATAGTGCTTAGCACAGAAGTACTACATGAATGCTATATTACTATTTCCAACCTTGTTAAAAAGCAATGAAAATAAAAATAGGAAGGATGTAAAAGTTATTATGAACCCATAATAATTAAAAACTTTAAAATGAACAAAAGAATTATAAAGGAAGTAATATAAAACTGTCCATCAGCACTTAAATTGCTTTATACGATAACTATAAGCAATTGTTTATGAAAATAAACATTGCATGCTTATAAAAATAAATACTTCCTAATATACAGAGATCTAAAGACAGAAACAAAACTTTCTCCAGTTATGATTGTGAAAAAGAAGAGATGAAAGAAGAAAAATAGAAGTTGTAGAACATGCACGGCCATTCTTAACACAGCCAGGAAGTTGACATTTGGCTTTGAACTTGCTTGAACTATTAGTGCCCATCCCTTAACATGGCTGGAGAAGAAAACTTCCCAAGGCTTCTTATATTACATGAGGAAACTCTTTCATTAGATCAACATTATTTGTTTATTTTGACAATAGTGCATGTAGAAAAAGAAAGCTAGTTTATGTTAGAATGCTATAAATTAGTCATTTATGGCTTTTGAAACTAGTCCACTATTGGATTTTTCTTGTATTTAATAATCTTAGATAACCATATTCACTTTTCTATTTGGATGATTTCTATTTATGTCTAAATAAATAAATAAATACTAGAGGGAAACACACATTGAGCTGGACTTTGTGATTTTCTTCCATCTCCTTGGTGTCTATAAGAGGCAAGAATTTACTGCCTATGACCATCTACCTTTTGAGTAAGTTTTCAGACTGACCACATAGAAGGGAAGAATCACTTCTTTATGGTATCGTCTTGCCCTTGTTGTAAAAATGTAATTGACTTGCAGTTTACTATATCCCTGACAATATTTTGCTCATTTTCCCCATCAGATTCATTGGAACCAATGATATGATTTAAGAAGCTATTGTGGAAAGAACAGTGAGTTAGTTTCCCAAAGAATATACTGTTTACATTCACACTGGTGTAGATCCAGATCCAACAGAAAATAATCATACTTAGTCATACTAAAAATCTGTTTTTTAAATGCTAATATTTCTGAAATTACTTACATTAATATTTCAAATAAGCTTTGCTGGCGGTTTTCTTTTTTAAAAAAGACATTAAACTTATTAAAGATGTAGGGTACAATTCAGAATTAGGTATGCAAGTGGACATTGTACAGGTAAAGTTTGGACTTCCCTACTTTGCCTAGTTTGAGATCAGGTACCCTTACTGATGTTTTATGTGACCCCTCTACCCCCTCCCACCTCCCACATTATCCTGCTACTGGCAATCCCTTTCTTTTGTTTTTTTTGGGGGGTTTTTTTTGTTTTTTGTTTTTTGAGTTGGAGTCTCACTCTGTCGCCAAGACTGGAGTGCAGTGGCCGCTCCCGACCACCGCAGCCTCGACCTGCTGGACTTCGGCGATCCTTCCGCCTCAGCCTTCCAAGTAGACGGAACTACAGGCATGCGCCACCACGCCCGGCTGATTTTTTTATTTATTGTAGAGATGAGGTCTCGCTGCCCAGGCAGGTCTCAAACCTGCGGACTGAGACAATCCACTCACCTCAGCCTCCCAAAGGCGTGGGATTACAGGCTGAGCCACCGAACCCAGCAGGCAATCCCTTTCTTATAGTATTATGGTAAATGTTCACCATCTGCTTATTAGCCAGCCATATCCAATGAACCCTTCTAGATTGTTCCATATATTTAAGTTGCTTTGGTCGTTGTCTCATGGACCTCCTTGCTTGGATAGATGAGTGGATGAAGTTTGATGATTTATCTAAAAGTAGTCAACTTTAGGCCAACCACTAGCCCTTCTGGTGACCAGGCATGACTGGTCAACCCAAAACTCTCACTGAAGAATGATCAACTGAACTGATCACATGTTTTCTCTTTTTTAGTTTGAAGCAACAAAGCTGTGGAAACAGTACAAGACCAAAAAGCAGACAGTAATCAAAAGACATGATATAATGAGAAGGAGAAAAAAATGAGACATAAGGCTAAACCAGGCCAAAATGTTTTTGAGGCTGACAGGACAATAGAAGCTCACTTCTAAGGAGGCAACTACTAGTATAATTGCTGGGTCATTTGTCTGCAGTTGGACAACCATAGTGACATGTTTCCTAAATGACATTCCAGTTCTCTGTGTCTTCTGATGGGTGTTTGTGCAACTATTCTGAGTTGTGCTTTTTGTTCTCATGAAGACCTCAGAAAAATGTTTCTTTCACTTTACTACTTCTCCTTAAGCTAAGGTCTTTTATCTAAACTGTCTATTTACGAAATTGGAAAAAGAAAAGTTTGAATAATTAGTATTAATATCATACATACAAACATACATACATAATGCAACAGAATTAAGGTAAGAAATGCCAACATGAGCTCAAGAGTTTTCATTCAATCTGGGAACTCCCAAACAATGGGTTCTATTATTGTGATACATTCTGGCCAGAGCACACACAGAACACTGCCCAGACTCCATCAACACTTTTTACCTGTATCCTTTTTGCCTGTAACTGACAATCATGGTTATAAAGTTTTGATTTCCCCTCAGGCTGTGTAACCAGATGCCATTGTCTGAGAATTTCAGGTTGCTCCTAAACAGAGAATAATAGAAGACAAGTGTCTCTACATTTTAAAGAGAGTTGCTCCATCAGTCAGTGTTTTGCAAGAAAGAAAAAGCTCTTTCAGAATTTGGAATAGAAAGAGATTCAAGAATTTTTATAGACTTCACAATTGTTGGAATGACAAGAGAATAATGTTCAAGAAGTCCACTATTGACTTTCAGCAAATTTGGAAAGGCAAGGATTGCAGGGAAAATCCCGTCACAGACTCCAGCAATCTATAGCACCAAAAGGAGAAGGAGGATGCCAGAAGCTGGGGAAAAAATTCCTTTTTCTGCCACCTGCCAATATCTACTTACCTGCTTGTGGCTCTCACTAGAAAATAATGGCTTTGTCTGTTCAGTTTTCCTAGCCTCCTGTATCTATAATTAGCAGAGTTAAACCCACACTATGCTGGCAAAATATTCTGGGAAATAGGGTTCCCAGATTCTAACACAGCTGAAACTCTTGCACAAACTCTTACACAGCTGGAAACACCTTCCTTCTTGAAAGTTTTTCATTTTTAACTTGGATTCTGGGATGTCTCTTCTAGTTCCTTTCTGTCTCTTGCCTTTTCCTTGAAGTCTACATTTCAGGTTTCTCCACAGATTTTGGACCAATAAATGTCAAAGTATCCCAGCCAGTCTTTTTTCTCAATGTCAGTGGCTCCCTTTGTAAATTTATTCCGGTCTGTAGTTTCAAATACTATTGGTATGCTAATGACTTCCAACTGTAGATCTCTAGCCTTAGTCAAAGGCTCAATTTCCAGAGACACATTCCTAATGTAACAGGAAATGGGAAGATAGGAACTGACAACACACAACCTTGCACAGCAACTAAGGATCTTCCACACTTCAGGACTTAATGAGCCTTATAGGGTTTCTCAGAGGTTGATAAGATGTTCCTGAGATCATCATCTCATCAGTGGTCTTGAGCCTTTCTAAAACTTAATTATAGACTTAGTGGGAAAATACTTTCCTCTTTTCTTTCTAGTTGGAGAGAAAAGTAAGTGCTCTCCCCTACCCCACATTCACATGAAGAGGCACTTGTAGAGGAGGTAGTGATTGTATAAACATCTCACACCCTGGTTCAAGACTTGCCCAGCAACTGAATCAGTCCTCAGTGAAGTGAGGGAATTTTTTTTTTAAATTAATATGTTTGGTCCTATTTCTCAACCCTAGATTTTAAGAGCATGTGCCTGCTTCCCACGAGAATTCTGAATGTAGAGTATTAATTGGAGCAACATAAGGGAAATTTGAAGGAGCAATAGTAAGACAAGCCTGTATACATACCTTTTGGTATAGCAATGACACACGAATTTTCCATGGATTCGAATAGGGGTTATGAAAATTGGCCAGGTTATGAGCCAATCTAAAGGATCTCTGCACTGACGAGTAGCCTACATGGTAAAAAAATATTAATAGCAAAAATTTGGGGGTAGACCCCTAAGAATGGAAAGTGAGCGAATTCCACTATACCAGGCAAAAAGTACACTAAATGCACCGGGCACATGTGACCCATGAGAAAATTACAAGTGAGCATATAATTCCACTCCATGCAATGGGCACCATTGGTACATGAGCTTTCACTTTTTCTCCCATTTGTCCTGCTTAGTTTCAATATATTAAAGAAGAAAGGGAAAAGCAGAAGGGTACGAGGCAGAGGCAGAGTGAAGTAAAAAAGTAGAGTTAAATAAAGACATTGAGTGAGAACATGCGATACTCAGCTTTTTGCTTTTGTGAGAGATCACTCAGTATTATAAACTCTAATTCGTTCCCGGTTGCTGCGAAGTTCATGATTTTGTTCTTTATGGCTGCGTAGTGTTTCATTGTGTATATGTACTACATTTTTAAAATCCAATCCTCTTTTGATGGGCAGCAAATTTGGTTCCATGTTCTTGCTATTGTGAGCAACGCTGCGATAAACATACATGTGCAAGTACCTTTTTCATAGAGTAACCTGAGTTCTTCTCATAAGTGGACCTTGAACAACTACCATATTACTATAAGATAAGGATTGAAAGTGGCAGGAAACTGCGGGAAGGGCGGTGGGGGGTGGGGAGGTGGGATTGACAGTAGTCGATTTCTGCCTGGGGAAATGGGAGGCACACGTCATCGATAAGGGTACCTGCATGGTGGATATTTGTGTACCTAGCCCTGAATTGTACCCCACAATTTTAAATAAAAGTTAAAAGAGGAAAAAAAAATAGAGACATTGATCCCTTTACTGGTATGGGTCTCATAGCCACATGTCAGATTTAAGCTGGAGTTGGGGGAAGGTATTTGAACTGAATGCTTTCAAACTTAAATTTGAAAATATTGTGTCTTTAATATTTAAACTGCATCTAAATTATAAAAATGAAAGTATTCCCATCACTGAGGGGGTCTGAAAGCTATGGGATCTGAAGAAAAATAAAAATAGTTCTTGTTTACTCCCCATTGTATACTGTGCCTTCAATATTTCTTTTATGTCTACAGTGCAAAAATATCTACTCTTGCTCTGCCAAACATTTTTCTTACTTCCTTCTTTATAACTCCCAATTCCATAGATTTGCCCACATATTTTAGGTAAAATTTCCGTACAATAAATTCCCCATGTAAGAGGGGAGACACCCCCCAAAAAACAGAATTTATTTATTTAAAAAATTGTATATTTATTCTTACATATTTAAATTTCAGTACCTTCAAAATGTTCTCTGTTTGATGCAATATACCTATTGGGACACTTTTTGCATTGCTCAAAACAGTTTTTGAACTCCAATTTTGATGCCTGTTAGTGCTCCCGCTGTTTTTTGTTTCGCCTCTATCACGTATCTCGTTGAGGACTTTTTTCATTCCGGAAAGCAACAACAACAACAAAAATCTCTCAGAGTATGATGGGGTGAGTAATGAGGATGGGAGACAGGGGTCATGCCATTTGGGGCCAAAAACTGCTGAACCCTCAGTGTGATATAGGCAGGTTCATCCATCATGAAATGAGCAAATGTGTTGAAAGAATCTCTAAAAAAATTTTTCTGAGGCTGAATGCAGCCTCTCACAATAACACTGTCTGGTACACTGATGCCAATGGGTTCCAAGGACACTGATCTAGTGGGGTAAGCCTTACTATAAGTGGCCCACCCTCCAAAAAGCAATTCCAGTTTTTGGGGGCCCTTTATTAGGTGAATTTGGAAACTGTATACAGTTAAGTAATCACCACCATCATCAAGATATAGAATATTTCCAACTTTCTAAAACATTTCCTTGTTTCTCTTTGCCATTGATTCCCTCCCCAACTCCATCCCACACAACCACTGATCTACTTTCTATGGTTCTACCTTTTCTAAAATGTTACAAAACATGTAGTATTTTATATTAGACTTATTTTGCTTATCATGTTTTTCAGCTTCATCCACGTTGTTGCATGTATCCATATTTCATACCTTTTCATTGTTCAGTAGAAACCTACAACGATTTGTTTATCTATTCACCAATTGAGGAACATGTGTGTTCTTTCCATGGTTGGATGACTAAGAATAACGCTATTATGAACATTCATGTACACATCTCTGGGTGGATGCACATTTTCATTTCTCTTGGGTGAGATTGCTAGATCGTGTTCCTAATGTAATTTCTTCTGTTTATAATAGGCTTTAATATCTATCACTATGATTTTTACTTCTTTGTAGCAGAAATCACCTGCTTCTAAAAATGCAAACAAATAAATACACAAAAGTTTCCCCTTACTTGTTTTGAACTAACAATTTTTGTGTTCCTTTTTTAAAATTTTTATTTTAAAGATGTGGAGTACAATTCAGGGTTAGGTATAAAAATGTTCATTGTGTTGGTAAAATTTGGGCTTCACTTTGGTCCCCACTTCACCTGGTTTGAGATCAGATACCCTTATTGATGAGGTGTTCTCCCCTCCTGCCCCTGGCAATTTCCCACTACACTACTGCCAATCCCTTTCTTACCTTATTATGATAATTGTTCAGGGTCTGCTTATGAGTGAGAACATGTGGTACTGATTTCTTTGTTTCTCTGATAGATCATTGAGTATTATAGACTCTAAACGTATCCAAGTTGCTACAAAGCTCATAATTGTGTCCTTTTTTGTAGCTGTGTAATAGCCCATTGTGTATATGTACTACATTTTTTTTTATTCATTCCTATTTCAGTGAGAAGCACAGTTGGTTCCATGTTTTTGCTGTTGTGAATAAGGCTACAATAAACATGTTTGTGAAGGTAGCTCTTTCATAAAGTGATTTGAGTTCCTCTGAGTATATACCCAGAAGGGTGATTGCAGGATAGAACGGAAAGTCAGTTTTTAGATCTTTTAAAAATCGCCAGTTTTCCATAGAGGTTTGTACTAGTTTACACTCTCACCAAGAGTGTAGAAATGTTCCCTTTTCCCCACATCCTCTCTAGCATCTGTTGTTTTTTGAGTTACTGATGATGACCATCCTGACTGGAGTTAGGTTGTATCTCAGTGTGGTTTTATTTGCATTTCTTTGATGACTACTGAGGCTGAGCATTTTTTTCATGTATCTGTTGGCTGCTCGAATGTCTTCTTTTGAGAAGTGTCTATTCATATCTTTTGTCCACTTTGTAATGGGGCTGTTTATTTTTTTATTTACGGCACATTTGAATTCCTTGTAGATCCTAGATGTTAAGCCTTTATCAGATAAACAGTTGGCAAATATTTTTTCCCATTCTGCGGGTTATCTTCCGCTTTCTTGATGGTTTATTTGACTTTGCAGAAGATTTCAGTTTGATGAGGTCCCACTTGTCTATCTTATCTCTTATGGCATGGCCACTTGAGGTTTTGATCAGTTTTGAGGTTGCCAGTTCTAATATCCATAAGGGTGTCTCCTGCATTTTCTCAGGTTCATACAGTTTGAGTTTTTACATTTAGGTTTTTGATTAATTTAGAGTTGACTTTTGTTTATGATGATAGGTAGGGGTCTTGTTTTAATCTTCTGTAGGTAGTCAGTCACTTTTCCCAACACCATTTGCTGAATAGATTCTCCTCTCCACAGTGGTTGGTGGTGGAGGCTTTGTCAAAGATGAGTTGGTTGAGAAATTGAGGTTTACTTCTGGAATCTCTATCCTGTTCCATTGGTCTATATGCATGTTCTTGTACCAATACCAGACTGTTTTGATTATTATAGCCTCATAATAAAGTTTAAAGTCTAGATGCCTCCCACTTTGCTTCTTTTGCTAAGGATTGTTTTGGCCATTTTTGGTTGTTTATGTTTCTATATGAATTTCTATATTGTTGTTTCCAGGTCTGAGCAGAAAGATGCTGATAATTTAATGGGTATTGCATTAAATCTGTAGATTACCTTAAGTTGGACGGACATCTTAACAATATTGATTCTTCCAATCCATGAGCATGGAATATTTTTCCATTTGTACGGTCATCTTTGATTTATTTGAGCAGTGTTTTATAGTTTTCGTTTTAAAGGTTCACTTCTCTGGTTAAGAAGACGCCAAGGTATTTCATTTTTTTGTGGCCATTGTGAATGGGATTGTGCTTTTTATTTGGGTTTTTGTTTGTTTTATTTTTTTATGTATAGGAATGTGACTGTCTTTTACATGTTTATTTTGTGCCCTGAGATTTTTCTAAAGTCCTTTATCAGTGCAAGGAGGTTTTTGACAGTTTCTCTTGGGTTTTCTAGGTATAGGATCATGTCATCTGCAAAGAAGAATAACTTAACTTACTCTTTTCCTATTTGGATACATTCTTGGGAAGGGCATTGCTATTTTTTTTTCTTTCTTCTGTATTTAATACTTTCTTACGTGTTTCTTGTAGAACTGGTCTGGAGGTGGTGTAAACTCTTTGGGATTGAGTATCTGTGGAGGATTTTAATTCTCCACCACTACTGAAGCTTTGCTTATCTGGGTAGGTAATTTTTGGTTGAAGTTGTTTATCTTTGAGATCTTTGAAAATTGGACTCCAGTGTCATCTAACCTGTAGTGTTTCTGTAGATAAATCTGCTGCTATTCTAATTGGTCTTTCTCTCTTGCTGCCTTTAGGATTTTTTTATACTTATTTTGTGTAAGCAAATTACTATGTGTCTAGGAGTTGGTCTTCTCATTTGAAGTCTTACAGGGGTTCTCTGAATATCTTATGTTTGAATGGTCACATCTTTAGTGAGATGGTGGGCGTTTTCTTGGATAATTTCATGGAACGTTTGTTCCAGGGTGGTCTCTGTCTCTATCTCCCTCAGAGATTCTGCTTCTTGATATAAATGCACATTTCTTGGAGGCTTTGTTTCATCTTTTTAATCTTCTTTTCTATGTTTTTACCATAATTTTGTCCTGAAGTTCTAAGATTTTTCTGCTTGTTGAATTATGCTGTGTATGCTTACCAGTTGCTATTTATTTCATTCACTTTATTCTTTATTGCTGTCATCTGAGTTATGAACTCCTTCATTCTTTTCTTTGTCTCTCCCCATTTCTATTTATTATATCTATTAATATCTTGATATCTGGGTTTGTGGTTTGAGATCAGTCATTCTTGGGACTCTTCATTGTTTGAGTTCCAAAGTCTGTATTCTCAGTGGCTATCTTCCAGAGGTCTGTATGGGACCCATGTTCTTCCATTTTGCTTTTTTCATTTGTGAAGGTTTTCCTCCCCACTTTTCCTCGCTTGTTTAATTTGATTGTCCAGTGATGGAGGGAATTGCTTTCACTTCTGTTTGCTCATTCCCCTATTCTTTCTTTTCTAGATTCTCTGGATTTGTTCAATTTTGAAGCTGGACTGGGGTTGGGGGACTATGTTTTTGGCAGTTTTCTAATTAGATTAAGGAGAGAGCTGTGGTTCAGAAGCTATCTGCAGATCACAGTATCTGCTGACTGGTGTGTGGGTTCCTTGAGCCCACTTCTCTCTGCCTTACAATCTGTCCATGCAGTGGGGTGTATTTTTCTCCCTGAAAGCAAAATGAGGTAAGAAAAAGAAAAAAAATGGGGAAAGGATGGAGGGAGAAGAAAGAGAGGTGAAGAGAGAGAAGAAAAGGACCGAAAATAGGCACACCAACTAACTAATGAACAAAGAAAACACAAAGAAACACACACAAAAAAAACCATACAGGCCAGGCTCAGCGGTTCAGCCTGTAATCCCATCATTTTGGGAGGCCAAGGTGAGTGGATCATCTGAGCCTGCAGGTTCGAGACCAGCCTGGGCAACTTGGCGAGACCTCATCTCTACAATAAATACAAAATGAGCCAGGTGTGGTAGGGTGTGGTTCTGGCTACTTGGAAGGCTGAGGTGGAAGGATTGCCAGAACCTAGCAGGTCGGTGCTGGGGGGCAGTGTGTGTGCCACTGCACTCCAGCCTGGGCGACGGAGTGAGACACCAACTCCAAAAAAAAAAAAAAAATACAAACAATCATACAAACGAAACAAAAAATAACCCTGTTGATGTATTAGCCCTCAGAAAGACCCATTTGCAAACAGAAAATCTAAGAAAAAAACAATAATATAATAAAAACAAAGCAAGTACAAAAATGTAAACAAAAGCAGAAAGAAAGAAAAAGAGCTTCCTCTGTGGCCTTTTCTGGAACTTGAGGTTCCTTTTCCAAATACTGCCACTGCTTTTGGCTGCCACCATGTTAGGAAGCAGCTCCCCTCTGCTCTCAGCGCAGGCCAAAGGGGGTGCTCTCAGTATGGGTCCAACACCTTGCGGACTGTGGTGGGTGGAGGGTGAATCAGATCCGAACTCACTCGACTCCTTTGCTGCTGCTGCTGCTACTGTTGCCAAGTTTCCCATTCAGATCAGTTCTGTCTGTGTCTGGTCCAGGTGGGGGAGCAGGGTCTGCCTCTTCCTGTCCAATGGTCAATCCCAGAAGGGTGCAGAGATAACCTCTGGGTCTCAGGTCGGAGGCTGGACAGAGCTGGGCAAGGCAACACAGGTCTCTGCCCAGTCTAGGGACAGATAAACGGTGGGAGTAGTCATCTCCTCACCAGCAGTGGGGCTCATTTCCAGATTTCTTCACGGCACCTTCTCCTTGCTTCCTGATGGTAGTGCCTGGCCTGCAACCACAGCTGGTGGTGTGGGCGAGGTGTCAGGTGCTGAGAAACAGCTCACCTCTGCTGCCTTCTCCCAAGAATCCCCCGAGAATGGCAGATGATCCCATGTACCAGGGCTCTGATCTCAGGGAAGTGGTGGGTGACAGTCACCTCTAGAGGAGAATCCTTGGTGTTTGAATCTGAGTCTCCCCTCAGATGGACTTTCAGTCACCCACCAGCACACACCCACTCATACAGGCAGTCTTTATGGACACTCACTTTTGCAGAGACTCTCACAATCCAAACAGTTCCAGTTACCATCTTGCCTGTCTCTTCTTATGAGTTTCTTTTCATTTCAGACTTTTTAAAGGATAACAATGATTTAACCTACAGACACAGTAAAGTGGCCCTTTACTAATTAATGTGATTGCAGTATCACAAATATTCTAATTAGATTTTTTAGCCAGGCTGAGTTCAGTGGCTCAGCCTGTAATTGCAGCACTTTGGGAGGCTGAGACGAGTGGATTGCCTGAGCCCATGGGTTCAAGACCAGACCGAGCAACTTGGCAAGAACTCCTTTCTACAATAAATCAAACATTAGCCAGGCGTGGTATTGCACGCCTGTAGTTCTGGCTACTTGGATGGCTGAGGCAGAAGGATCACCAGAGCCCAGCAGGTCGAGGCTGAGGTGGCCGGGAGCGTGCCATCATACTCCAGTCTGGGCAACAGAGTGAGACTCCAACACAACACACACACACACACACACACACACACACACACACACACACACACAGATCTTTTAGCTGATAATAATTTATTTTTTACTAAATGACATGTGCATGCAAAGTTATATTTTTTTTGGTGAATTAATCTGTACTCATTCTTTTTAAAGAAGTATAATAGGCATTGGGCATTATAGGAGTTTGTAGGCTTCATGAAAACTTGCGTGATTAAGGAAGTCTCATGAAGGTTAGGATGGTACATTGTAACTTTCCTACTATATGCCCAGGCTGACGTACACTCAAAATGAAATGGAGGTATTTCTGACTTCCTTCAAGGAAAAATGTTTTGATCTACTTATGTCATTTATTACAACTCTGACATATATGATCTTAAGTTTTCTTAACAAACCTGTGATATATAAATGGTTACTTCATTTTTAATAGGCAAAAATATAAAATAGTTGAAATGAAGGAGCTACTAAACTACACAGCTTTCCCTCTTGCAGAATTTTTGCATTAACTGAGAATAACAAACGGTCACAGAGTCAGATGGAGATTCAAATAGAACCTTTATTACTAATTATGGCTTATGCAAATGTATGGTTTTGAACTGTTATTTATATGGATTTATTAATAGTACATCCCCCAAATAGATATATCTACCCTTAGAAGCTGTCGTCCTTTCCCTAGATAGAGCTTTTACGTCTAGGTTTACTAAGAGGTCCAGAGCAGAACAAAGCTCAGACTTTCTGAGTTCCAAGAGAGCAAGTAGCAGGAAAGACTAAGCTGCACCAGTCAAATAATCCATATTATCCCCGGAGAAATAAAAGTAAGGAGGCAGACAGAAAAATAAGGTTAATTTCTACATGGAAATATGAAGCTAGAGGAAAGTGGATTCTACCTCCACACACAAAATAATCTCTCCAGTTTTTTATTCCCTCGCCTTTCCAGTCCATGTTTAGCCAATAGTTGGATCATCACTACTGAAATCAGCAGTCTGTTCGTGCAGCCCTGTGACTGTTTCATCTGATTGTTCTTAAAATTTTAACTACTGCTTCTGTTGGTGTACTCTTGAGCCTACAATTGGATAATTTTGATTTTGCTGCTAAAAAGTTTGGGAGTAGTTCAAAAGAACATTTTTATTAAATTAACTACAAGGCACCTGAACCCTAGACCGAATTTCCATTCCATGTTCTATTTCCCATCCAATGTAAGTCTATCTATGCTGTTCAGCACATTTTGAGAGGCCCGTTTATTTATTAGTTCAACAAATACGTGTTGGGAGTCCATGGCAGGCACTGTGATAGCACAATGCATTAAACAGCAAATAAAACACCATCTCTGCTTTCATGAAATGTGTATATTGTAGGAGAAAAACTAAACATATCTAAAAAGATACAAATGTATAATACATTTTGATTAGTATAATGAAGAAAAAAGGGAGTCTCAAGGAGGGTGTGAAAGCTAGCTAAGACAAAGTGTTCAAGAAAATTCTCTTTGAAAAAGTGATATCAAAAAAAGAATTGAAGAACGTAAGGGAGAGCCCTTTTCGTGTGTCAGGGAAGAACTCACTCATTCAAGACAAAGGAAACAAGATACAAAGGACCAGAGTTAATGGCTGGTGTGAAGTTAATGACTGACTTGAAGACTCTGAGGTTGAGGAATGAAGAAAGAAGAAATATCTCCTACAGCCTGATAGCCCATAGCAAGGACTTTGGCTATTACATGGCTCCTGAAATAAAGGTAAAAAGGAAAGGCATTAGAGAATTGGAGCAGATAGTAAGACTTACATGTGAAATAAACGGTAAGACTTACATTTTAAATAAACCACATTGGATATATTGTGAAAAATAGAACATAATAAGGCAAGTTTAGGAATAGTCAGAAACTATTAGACTATAGCAAGAATTTGATGGCTTAGATTAAGGTTGTCCTAGTAAAGGAAGTGAGGAGTGGTGAATTCTAGATATATTTTGAAGATAAGTGAACAGGTTATCTAATAGATTAGTATGAAGGAGAGAAAGAGTCAAATCAAAAATATTTGGCCTGAGTAATGAGTCAAAGAGAGCTGGCATTTACTAGGAAGGGCATACTGTGGATGAGCAGGTTGGGTGAGGGGGCAGGTGGGTGGAAATCTGAAGCTTATTTTCAGATATGTAATATTGTATATACCTATTATATATCCAAGTGAAGATTTTGAGAAGACAATTGGGTGTACAAAATTGGGGTCCAGCGTAGAAACAACAGGCTCATCAAGGAGATGGTTTTTAAAGGTATGTGTCTAGATCAGATCATATAAACAATGAGTGAAGATAGAAAAATAATAGGAACGATGAAAAAGCCCTAGATCACTTTATTATTAAGAGGTTGGATTGAAATAATTTAATGATGGAGATTGAAGAGTACCTAAATTTCACATCTGGTTTATACCTCAATTTTCCCAACCTAATAAAACAATTAAGGTTTGTAGGAGCTGACAAAAAACACTAAGAGACAGACAGAAGAAACATATTGAAATAAAAATATCTAAGAGAGTTGGAGAATGATGCTCAGGTATGTACAAATGATGAGCCACCTAATAACTGATCCATCGTTAGCAATGAAAGCTACAGGTTTGCAAGGCAAAATGTTCACCACTAAACTTACTGCAGGATTAAGAACAAGCCAGTTCACTTTCTCTCTGGGGGAAAAAAGAAAACAACAACAAAAAAAACGATCCCAAAGAGGAAAAGTAGAAGCAGAAGTAGTCACCTTCTTCCCAGATTCACAAATTATACAAGTCATTGTCATTCCCTAATACAATAGTTCTCAAATCACTGGGGATGATTTTGATTACCAGAAGACATCCAACATTTGGAAATATTTGTGGGTGCCACTACTGGGTGGAGGAGCTACTAGCTTCTAAAGGATAGAGGTCAGGGTTACTGCTAAACACCTACCCAATAATGCAAAGAACACCCCCTACAGTACCCCCACACACGCAGAGGAAATACTTATCTGGCTCAAAACATCAGTAGTGCCATGGTTGAAAAACTTTGCCCTAATGGTACTTTTAAGAGATAATTATGTAGAGTCATTTTGCATAGTTATTTTTAATGTATGAAATGTGTTGTACTGAGATTTCAATTTGTCTTCATTACTCACTTAGAACTGTCTTATTATTATTACGATTATTACTGTGGTAAAATATGAATAGCAAAATTTTACCACTATAACCATTTTTAAGTATGCAATGTAGTGGCATTAAGTCATTCACTACTACATTGTTATTGTATGATTTCACTTATTTGAGGTACCTCCGGTAGTCAACTTCAGAGTCAACACTTTTGATACCTTTTTTCCAGAAAATACTACACTTTTTATTTCACATAGATGGTATATAATAAAGAGAGCTAGTTACAACATTTTTGGAAAACTAAAAACACACAGTTTAAAAAAAAACCTGAGATAACTCATATACAGGAACTGTAACAAGAAGCTATGAAACTTAGGACTGGAGCAACAAAAGGAAAAAGAGAGCTAAGAGCCTAGAGGAAAAGATCTCGTGGAGCTGGTGCTCAGACCTCTCAGAAAAGGGTACCATCTAGCTCCTGCTGATACCCCTGAGAGAGCTCAGATACTGAAGATGCTGAAAAAAGCCAGAAGCTGACCCAACTACTGCTGTTGCGGTGCCTCTTCAAAATATAGACAACTCAAGAAAACAATGTGCCTTAGTACATTCACGATGCTATAACAAAATATCAAAGTCTGGGTGGCTAAATAACGAAATTCTGAAACTGGAGAGCCCAAAATCAGGGGACTGTCAGATTCATGTCTGATAACCCATCTTCTCACTCTAACCACATGTGGTGAAAGGGGTGCTGTGTCTCATATTTTATAAGAGCCCTAATTCCACTTATGAGGGCTTTGCCTCATTACCTTATTACCACTCAAAGGCCCCACCTTATAATGCCATCACCTTGAGGTTGAGGATTTATATATATATATATATATATATATATGAGGAACACAAACATTCATTTCATAGCACTAGCTCACAGAAAATTTTCAGCCTCTTTTTATCCCTGTCTGATAGTTTATTTTAGTGCTTCCTATTGGCAAAACCTAAGAAATAAGGATGTCTTTTTGAGAAGATAACTTTATAGAGTCCCAGATGAAGTATCACAGCAAAGAATAGAGAAAACCAGATGTGGAACTGAAGAGTGAGGTATATAACAGCACGATACTTGTAACTCATTACTACTTACTATGTAATACATGTCATGATTTGCATCTCCCATATTTTACCTATGAATTTACCTATTATTCTCTCAGGTTGCCCCAATGATCTGTTACAACAAATTATGTTGTGAATGTTATTCTAATGTATATCTAGCTGCTAGGTCATTAGAGATCATAAATATTTATATTTTACTGGGCAATTCCAGATTAATTTTTAGATCTTCTGTGTTCTGTGTTTGATCTTTAAAATCCCACCACCAATCTGAAAATGTGAATCCTCTCATTGGTATTTTATTATAGAAATATCTTGATGATTTTATTCAATCTTTCAGCAAAATTTTTGAAAAAAATTAAGTGATCAATTATTTGACCCTACTGGAACCAAAAACTAACTGATCTTACATTGTCTGTGTTCAAACTCCTCTCCTCCCAATCCTTCACTTTTATCCTGACCTAGACAATATCCATATTTATCATTATGGCCACTTCATTGAAAGTACTTTCTATACAACCCTTGAATTACATTTGTCTACCAGGTTAAATCTAACTCTGTGCATTCTGTGTTCTGGCAGCTGCACAGAGTGGAAGGAAAAACACAACTATGGCTACCCATCTCAATCTAAATTCTCATCACTAACTCAAGTGAATTGGTTAACAAAAGACGTGTAGAGAAAATTTGCAAAATAAAAACTTAAAAATTGCTAATAACTAGAATGTACAATCTGCTCATTATTAAACTCAAACAAATTAAAATTACAAGACACCATTGTTATCAAATTGGCAAACGGTTATAATGTTTGATGACCCCCAGTGTAGGAAACAAGCCCTTTCTCACACTATTGATTCATTAACTTAGTAACACATACCGGCTGATTTTTCTTCGTTTGTAAAGCAATAGAAAAACAGCAGGGACTAAGATAGAAACTGTCTCTTACTCAAAAAGTTAACATCTCATAAAGGATAAGGAAAAGTAATACATAAAAATGTAATGTCAGATATTATTTAAAATAAATAAATCAGTATTAAAGAGTAGGTAGTGAGCAATATTTTTTCATAAGGGTGTCAGAGCATACCTCTGAAAAGCAAAGCACAAATGAAGTGAGGGAGCAAGCCATGTAAGAATACAGGGCAGGGTGTCCCAGGCAGATAGAAGAACAATTGCAAGTTTCCAGCAGCAAGGGTATTCTGGGTCTATCGATAACAGTGTGGCTATAGCATAAGGCATAATAGGAAGAATGGTATTCAATGGAATCAAAGGAGTAGGAAAGTGGCAGGTCAAAGAAATGATGATAAACTTATATTTAATTCAGATTCTGAGATTTAAACCTTTACTTTTGGAAGAAGTAAACGTTGGTACACTGATCTCAAAGCACCATTTAGTAATTTAGTAATATCTATCCAAATTAAAATAGCAAAGATTCTTTGACTCAGCAATTCCAGTTATAGTTATTTATCCTAAGAGACAGTCTCAGAATTGTGAATGGGGTATAAACAAATATGGTTATTTCAATAATATGGGTAATGAAAAACTAGAAGTAAACTAAGTAAGCTTCATAATTTCATTTTTACAGGTCATATCATTCATGCAAAAGAGCATTCAAAAAAAAGAGTCTTTCAAAAAATAGTCACTGATTGCCCACAACATGCCAGGAACTGGCTATATCTTTGGGGGAGAAGGGGAGAAAGTCCTTCAAAGATTTCACAGTTTACAGAATGACGCAAATAAATGAATAACTACAAAAAAATGTGGGCATTGCTATAAGATGTATAGGTATCAGCCACTGGGGGAAAACACAGGAAGGGCCTCTTTACCTACTTCTGTACAGGCATGTCAACTGAACACATCCAAACCCATATCTGCTTTCGAAGCTCCCTCCTCAATTTTACATAAAGTGAGGAGTGCCACAGTCCACTTAGCTGCCTGTGGTAGAAAGCTATACATTCCATCACAAACCATACTTTGCAAATTTTATCACTTAAGGCAGGGCCAAGTGCAGTGGCTCATACCTGTAATCTTGGATATGATATTGAGGCAGGAGGATCACTTGAAACCAAAAGTTCAAAATCAGCCTGGGCAACATAGACCTTGACTCTCTAAAAAAAAAAAAGAAAAAGAAAAAATATTATTTTATTCCATTCATTCAAACTCAAATCCTTAATCCTGGTTCTTATCATTTATCTTTCTGAATTAACAAAATAAATTCATCTACCTTCTTCAAACTAAACATTTTCTGATCCATTCTTCACTCTAACTCTAGAATTATCTCTCTAAAAAGTAAATCTAGGCACGGCTCTCATTTTCACCTTCTGTGATTTACCACGTCTTCAACATAAAGATCTACCTTATCTCTGACATGCTTCCGCCTGCACAGTTTCCTTCATATGATATTATAATCTGACTGAGAATTGAAGTACAGGGCACTTAAAAACAAGTGTATTATTTAAAGAATGGTCCAATAAGTTTTTTTCTCATAACTTCTGCCTGTCAACAAAAAGCAGCATATTTCAATTCCCTCTGGATCCAATTGCAATGGATGACTGCAATTTCAGATTTAGAAACATAGCATGCCTAAATAGTTATATAATTGACCTATTATGAGATCTGATTAGGGCTATCACAAATTTGGACTCGAGCCTTTTTTTGTATGGGTCCCTTTCCTGGAATCAAGACTACAGCTCCTTTTGAAGGGTGGATCTTTTCAGGAAGTGAGCATGATTTCTTATAGTCATAACCCTCACAGCAGAAAAACATTATGCTACAATAACTGGCATGGACAGTCATAAAGTTCTATTTTAATGTTGCTCTTAGAAATTATGAAATTTATAAAACATTTATTTGTTTTATAAACATTTATTTGTCTATTCACCTAATATATCTTTAATGCCTAGCATATAAGGGACAGTACCCTATGTGATGAAATTCAATGATGAATAAAGTATAACCTCAGCCTAAACAAGAAGTGGAAGAAGTGGAAGAAACATAAAGATAACTATTTTTTACAAATTTCTGGTAGTAAGAAGGAGCATACAGGACCAGTTTGTACATTTATATTTCTAGCTCATATATGTATGAGCTAAAAGGGAAATTTCATTTTTTCACTAATGCCCTAGAAGGCAGTCTATGAACACTAGGTTCTGAAAGAGCAATCTAGTTGGAGTAGAGAAGACAAGAAAAATTTCAGCATACAGCAGGTTTTGAGAGACTGCTGAAGGATTTTAAGCAGGGATAGGACAGCCTGGGGACTGGGTCTGGACAGAATGGAACGGAGGCTGAAGTGTTATAACCAGATGTTTTCTGTAAAGAGAACTGGCTGCCCTACGGAGAACTGACAGAAAGAAACAGCAGTAACTATGGGGACATCTTCAGCAGGCTTTTACAAGGTGTGAGATGATGATGCTGTGGAATAGGATGTACTAGTAGGGACAAAGAGAAGTTGAAATGGTTAGGGTGTAAAATTCTTAAAACTCGTTGGTAAATTATAGATAATGAGAAAGAGTAGATGTCTTATTTTCTGATTTGGGTTACCTAGATGAATGTGTTAAAATTTACTGAGATTAAAAAACAAGGTATTTCATGATCTATCTGTCAGACATCTTTTCTCTTTATCTTTCTATTTTTTAAATAGTCTTTGTTTCTACATCAGTTTTAGATTTACCAAAAAGTTGAGATGAAGGTGCAGATTTTGCATATAGCCCTTGTTCTCACATATACAGTTTCTCCCATTACCAATACCCACTACCGGAGTGGTAGTGTTTAAAACTGATGAGCCTACATTGACATATCATTATTTCCCTGAGTGCAAATTAGGGTTCTTTCTTGGTTGGTTTGAACAAATGTACAATGACATATATCCACCATTATAGTATACAGAGTAGTTTCACTGCCTTAAAAACCTCTCTGTGCCACCCATTCATCCTTCTTCTCCCAATCCCTAGAAACTATTAATCTTGATAATGTCTACATAGTTTTGTCTTTTCCAGAATGTTACATATTATACAATATGTAGTCATTTTAGACTGGGTCCTTTCATTTAGCAATATGCACTTAAGTTTACTCCATGTCATTTCTTGGCTTGCTGGCTTATTTATTTTTCACATTGAATACTATTCCATTATCTGGATGCACCAGAGTTTATTCATTAACCTACTGAAGACACTTGAAGTTACTTAAGCAACTGAAACTTGCTGCCAAGTTTTGGCAATTATGAACAAAGCTGCTATAAACACATTATAAACATATATAAAATGCTGGGTTTTGTGTGGCTATAAGTATTATCACCTTTGGGTAAATGACAAGAAGCATGATTGCTGGATCATATGATAAGAGTATGTTTAGTTTTTTAAGACATTGCCAAACTGTTTTGCAAAGTGGTTACAGCATTTTGCATTACCATCAGCAATGAATGAGAGTGCCTGTTGCGCCACATTTTTGTATTTGTTCTAGTCAGTGTACTGGATTTTGATCATTCTGATAGGTGTGTGTAGTGGCATCTCATTGCTTTAATTTACGCTTACCTGATGACACAGGATAGGAAGCATCGATTCACATGCTCACATGCTGTCTGCTTGTGCTCTTTAGTGATGTGTCTGGCAGGATGTTTGAGTCATTTTTAAAATTGGATTATTGTGTTCTTACTGTTGCATTTTAAGAATTCTTTGTATATGTTGGATAACAGTCCTTCATCTGATGTCTTTTGCAAATACTTTCTCACAGTCTGTGGCTAGTCTTTTCATTCTGTTTTTTGTTTTTGTTTTTGGTTTTGGTTTTGGTTTTTTGAGTTGGAGTCTCACTCTGTTGCCCAGACTGGAGTGCAGTGGCCGCTCCCGGCCACCGCAGCCTCGACCTGCTGGGCTCCGGTGATCCTTCTGCCTCAGCCTTCCAAGTAGCTGGAACTACAGGCGCGCGCTACCACACCCGGCTAATTTTTGATTTATTGTAGAGGTGAGGTCTTGCCTGCCCAGGCGGGTCTCGAACCCATGGGCTCAGGGAATCCACTCACCTCAGCCTCCCAAAGGCGCGGGATTACAGGCTGAGCCACCGAGCCCGGCTTCATTCTGTTTTTTTAATGTCAAGTGCCAAATAGGGTAACTGTATTTGCAAGTATTAAACTCAATATTAATCTAATTTTATTTCTGTAATATTTGTTATGTAAGAATCAATCAACTCTAAAATATCAAAAGCACTTAATATAACACATTTGCTTGGAAGGGTAATGGACAAGTAGCCTATCATGGGTTGGCATCTGAGCAAGCTCACAATCCCATCCGAAGTCCACTAGTGTGACATGATGCAAATGTAGAGCAGCCAGAAGATGATGCCAGAGCTTGGATTCTTCAGTAAGAGTTTCTTAAACAGGACTGACAACTTAGAGACACACTTATGTCTTGAGCTTGTTATGCCAGAAGATTAAAGAAAGAGCAGAGGATTGAATTAATTAATACATCATCTCTTATTAAGCAGTTCAAACCTCTCAAGTGATGGTGGTTTTAGAAGATATGTATTGCTTCTAGGGAATCCACATTTTTGTTAAGCACAAAATAAAGTACAAAGAATGATCCTCATTCTGACATTTAAAAAACTCTGTAATCTGTTTGGAGGACAAATTTAATTTTCAAATTCAAAGGCAAAAGCATTCTGTAAGTTAACCGTATCAGTGTTAAAGATCTTGTACATGAATATTACACCTTTTGAAAAAGTTTTGGAAAATAATTGAAATTTTGATATCAAATTACTTTTTCATATTAAGGAGGCTGAATATAATAATTATTCGAGAATAATATTTGATTCTTCTGGAAGAATGGATAATATATACTACAGTAAGGGAAGAGAACTTTGGTGAAGATGTTGATGATAGCAGTGATGATATTGATGTTGATTATAATGCTGGTAATGATAACAATGAACAATAAGAAGCTTTTAAGTCCCAGAATACAGTACATGGATGAGGTTATTACCCTTACCGAAAACTTTTAGGGGAAGGTACTGTTGTTATCTCTATTTCACAGATGAGGAAACTGAACACAGAGACTTTAAGTCATTTGCCTTAGGGAAGTTTGCTAGTGTGGATGAGAAAGACCTCAAGCCAAAATAGCTAACTTCAGAATCTGTGAGTTGACCCTTTATGATTGCTCTTAATGGTAACTTTATTTCAGAATTGATCAATTTTTCTGGCATTACCAAGTGTTAGGAGTTTTGAATGAAATGAGGAGAGGGACAAAACACTCTTTTCTCTAATGCATCCTACTGTGAAAACCCTGAAAAAAAAGTAAACAAAAAAACACTATCCTAATGCAAGCTTGAGGTGTTTCTGCCCCCCTCAAGTAAAAAGTTCCTCTATAATTCAGTACTAGGCAGGGATTCTAGTGGAAATCAGAACACATATATTTAAATGCAATAATTGAAAATTTAAAGTTGACTTTTTATCTCTGTGGTACACTGTGTGCTGTGAATTGAAACGCAAAAGCATGCTGAGAAGAAGAGTTTACAAATGACTTTTCCTCTGGAAAAAAAAAGAAAAAAATGCAAATTGTTAAAGGATCCTAAATGTAACATATAATTCCCAAAGGTAGCTTTGGGCTGTTCTTCTTTACACTGTTAACCTGAGCTCATTAATTATTGTTTCATTACTTTTTGTTGTTGTTGTTCCTGGACAGATGAGGTTGCAGTGTGGGGTATTGGAGACAAGGTGGGCAATTCAATTCCACCACTTAGCAACAACATGACTTGAGCAAGTTATGCTGAAGAGGAAACATCTCTTTTCTTTGCTAGCCTCATGTGCAAAATGAAGATTTTCATTATGATGATATATAAATATTGTTGTGAAGATTATAAAGCACTTGAAACAGAGTCTGACACATAATAAATGTTCAATAGGTGCTCACAATTTCTATTATTCTCTGACCTTAAAATAATAGATTGCTAGTGTCTTTAAACAAGAACCCAGGGCATTGTCTATATATAATAAATCTTAAATTTTGGAAAAAATGAAAATGTGTCTTTTAGGTCTTCAGACTTCCAAAGAAAAGAAAGCATTATTGGCATAATAAAATACAGTTGGTGATTTAAATTTAACTCCTTCATTTTTTAATTAAAAATCCCTGATGGGTTATATTGACTGCAAACAGTGAAGAGAGACTACTTTCCAGACAGCAGCCTGGAGGCTATTGCTGAGTGGATACCCATGATCCCAGGCTGTGCACTAACTCTCCATGACTGCTTTGTGTCAAAGCAAAAGAGTAATTGACGTGTTGGTTAACACAGGCTGAAAAATGACCTTGATTTTCACTTTGTCCCTGACATAGCAGGATAGTTAATTCTGCTATCATTTAACTGTTTAAAAAAGGCCATAGAACACATTTTAATACCAACAACATCCTCATGGATTTATCCTAAACAAATACTTCAAATGTTTATATTATTCCTTTCTAGTATTCTCACTTTATTTATTGATATGAGCATGTATGATTATAATTTCTCAGATAGGTCTAGATAAAATGCGATGTATACATAAATGTGTGTATATTATATATATACATATATAAATGTTATATATGGCTGTTTTGGCAAAATGAACACAAACTCAAAAGTCATTTTGTAGTGCTCATTATTTTACCCAAACTAAGATACTAGAAATTATAGGAACCAAATTTTAGTGGTAAAATTGGTGACTTTTGTTTGGTTTTGGCCAATTTAATTTAATAATTTAATTATCTATTCTTTTCCTTGTATGACCCAAATTCCATATTTTATGATACTTTTCTCATTGGTTTATATGCCATAGACCATAATTATTAGAGGCAAGTAATTTTTCTAGTCTGAGATTTATAGACTGAGAACTTGTTATCTTAATGCTTTTCCCCAAAAATAACACATTAGCCAAACCAATTTGGCATGTAACTTTATATCTCTGATCTCCTTGGCATCATCTCTATGTCTTCTTGGTCACTAGGTGCTGCTACTTAAGTCTACAGCTGATAACTTTGTGGTCAAATTTTGCTTGGACAGGACATTGTTGGCACATAAAGTCTAATACAAAATTCTTTTCACTAAAAGTAAATACTTTATCATGTTGTATTAAATAATATTATCATTACATAAAATGTAAATTGGAAACAAACTTGAAAATAATTGTGCTCTTAGTATAATAGTAAATTTGAAACTCAATTTTTGTTTAAATTTCGACTAAATTTTTGTCATAGCATCTATCACCAACTTTACCATGGTAATTTCCATCAAAATAGAGCACTAGAAATAATAAATTTAACATTTTTAATGAATCTTAGTAACCAAACATTTAATATAGCATTTGAACAGAAAGTTATTAGGCACATGCTGTTTGCATTCATAGAAACATCAGACATTACCAAACCAAGAGAGGAAAACTCAAAGAGGCAAAGTACCTGACAGGTTATGTAAATAGTAGGTAATGGTCCTACTAAGAGGTGAGGTAAAACTATGGTAAAAACAGGGGAGTCCATGTCCCCTGAAAAGAAGCAATTTTTATTCAGTTCTAGTTAATTATTGCCATACAGAAATGCCAGCTCAGTATGACCAGTTCATCCAATGTCTTTACAGAAGCAAGAAACTTTGATTTTGTGTGAAACCACTAATGTTTTAAAAATTGGTAATTAATTTAAAAAAGAAAACACTATGAGTGCTAAACAAAGTACAGCAAAGCAAAATGAAGATATCTAAGGACCTGATAAAGCTTATAGTTTGTCAGTTTACAGTCATCCTTTTTGGAATAACATGTTACTGTTATACATAAGGTTACTGATGCCCATAAAAAGGACAAAATTATGAACTTCACAGCAACTTGAATGGAATTAGAATCTATACTACTGAGTGATCTAACACAGAAACAAAGAACTGAGTACCACATATTCTCACTTATAAGTGAACCTTGAACAACTATCATAATACAATAAGAAAGGGATTGGCAGTAGTGGGAAACTGCTGAGGGGTGGCAGGATTGGCAGTAGTGGGAAACTGCCAGGGGAGGGGGGCACACCTCATCAACAAGGGTACCTGAATAATGAACATTTGTATACCTAACCCCGAATTGTACCCTACATCTTCAAAATAAAAAAATTTTTGAAAAGAAAGAGAAGACGTGAAGTGTTATTTCCGCCAATTCTTGACAACAGTGTGTTTTCCAACAACACCTGTGAATTGTATACCATAGAGCAGATTTAACTATTTTTAACATAGATTATGACGTATTGTTTGATGTTCTGAGGTTGACTGCAAAGTTAGTGGTTTTGTGCACAGTTGATTCATATCCTAGGAAACAAAGCATGTTTAAATATAATTTACTAGAATGAACATATTCTAATATTTTCATAGCTATGTCAACAGTGTGTTGGAATTTTGTATTGACTAATTCCTTTATCATATCAACAATAGTATACTGTTGTTTTATTTTAAATAACATTTCTCTTTGCAATTTTCTCTAAATTATTTCAAAAAAATTGATAGTAAAACAGTAGCGGATATTTTGATGCATCGAGAAAATGCAGTATTGAAAGTTTGAGAGGTTATCTACATGATAAAACAGGTAAACATGCACTTTCATCTGAGAAGCAGACAAATGATAGGGTCTTAAGTAGGAAAAGTGAGACTATAAGAATGGAACATCAAAGGGTGACCTATTCTTACAGAGGAAGAAAGAGAGACACCATAACTGCCTCAACTTGGTTAACCCTTTGTCATCAAAGCAAATCAGATAGTCAACATAAAGAAGCTTAAATAATAGGCAGCAGTAACTTTCTGTGGGCTAAGTCTATGATAATTACTAAATTCTACTTTCAAATATGAATGGAATTAATTCAGTGTATGACAAATGTAACCACTTTTCACCAAAAGAGCACCTTAGAGTCGATCTTAAGCTTTAAACCTTACAAGGGTCTTACTTTGTTCTTAATACTTTCTTATTTATTGTTGTTAAGCAGGATACAAGGATTTGGTTTCCAGATTTTCTTCCTTATATAAAGATGCTAATTGGGAGAATTAGGTGAAGTAATGTACAGGAACTCAGCACAATGTAACACAGGTACTTAACTGACACACAGGTGTGCAACACATATGCATACACATTTGCCTAATTCAGGTTGAATAATTATAACCTAATTTAAAATGATACCAGGAATGAAAAGGTAAGTAAAATGGAGTTATATGAGCACAAGATAGTAATTTAGGATAACCTAGGTTACCATGATGTAATTTTATTACTTTTGGTGAGTTACCACATTTCTTTGAGCATCAGTAACCTTATGTATAATATCAACTTTTTTTTTTTTTTTTTTGAGTTGGAGTCTCACTCTGTCACCCAGACTGGAGTGCAGTGGCTGCTCCCGGCCACCGCAGCCTCGACCTGCTGGGCTCCGGCGATCCTTCCACCTCAGCCTTCCAAGTAGCCGGAATTACAGGCATGCGCTACTACACCCCGCTGATTTTTTTGATTTATTGTAGAGATGAGGTCTCGCCAAGTTGGCCAGGCGGGTCTCGAACCCGCGGGCTCAGGCAGTCCACTCACCTCAGCCTCCCAAAGGCGCGGGATTACAGGCTGAGCCACCGAACCCGGCTAATATTAACATGTTATTCCAAAAAGGATGACGGTAAACTGGCAAACTATAAGCTTTATCAGGTCCTTAGATATCTTCATTTTGCTTTGCTTTATTTTGTTTAGCAGTCATAGTGTTTTCTTGATAAAAAAAAAATGTGGAACATATACATGATCAAGTTCTCTTTCGATGGCAGCATGGTTGGCTCCATGTTTTTGTTATTGTGAATAATGCCACAATAAACATGAGTGTGCAGGTATCTTTTTCACAGAGTGATTTGAGTTCCTCCAGGTATATTCCCAGTAGGGGGATTGTGGGGTCGTATGGGAGGGAATTTTAGATCTTTTTTTTTTGAGTTGGAGTCTCACTGTCGCCCAGACTGGAGTGCAGTGGCCTCTCCCGGCCACCGCAGACTCGACCTGCTGGGCTCCGGCGATCCTTCCGCCTCAGCCTTCCAAGTAGCTGGAACTACA